>NW_024417601.1:0-2660 GCF_014898765.1 Herpailurus yagouaroundi | reverse complement strand
CCCCCACCCCCCCCACCCCCGCTTAACATAGGGAATTAGGATCTCAGAGTAGAACATTTGGCCTGTGTTTTGAGGAAAGGAAATGTTCTGTAAAAGTGTCAGTCTGAAGGAGTGTCTGGGATGTTCTCTTGGAATTTAGGAAGATAATTCAAGGATCGGGCAACTGGGCGGCTTTGTTCAGGATGGTCTCTGGGGTCTTCTAAAAGTCCTTTGGTTAGGGGGGCAGCAGGGCACGCGCCTCACCTCGGTGGACGGCCGGTGGAGGCTGCTCCCGTGCAGCGAGCTGGTGCTGTCCATGTTGATCTGGTCGACATCCTTCAGGCCCTTCCAATCCACCGCAATCACCTCATTCCCTGCAGCGGCCACAGGGTTACTTGCTTGACCTTCAGCCTCCCTAGGTCCCAGCCCACAGGCCCCTCTTGGGTCTCACAATGCTGAGGCCACACAGGGGCAGCCCCTCCAGACCCCTCCCTTCCCTCCAGCCACTGCTCCTTCTGATAGCGCGGGCCCTTTTACATCCCTCCTCTCCCCCAAATTTTTGGTAGGGACAAACTGTAAGGTTGAGCCAAAATATTCCCTCCCAGGAAAGTGTTATATGGCCTTATTTGTTGTTGTCGAAACGGAGGGGGTCCGTGGTTGGGTTTTAGCAGGAAAACAGTTCTTTATTCTGTCCTGAGGAATCCTGGAGTGTTTCTAGATGGGAGAGCATGAGAGCTATGATGGTCCTACAGTCAAGGGCAGAACTTCTTTAGGGGTGAGCCTCCCTCCAAGTGGGCTTTACGGCTTGTATCTTGGAGGTGGCGAATTTGTCTGACAGGGAGGGGATGTGGTGGGGATAGAGGCAGGAACTGCGTGTGTTCACCCGGAAACGGTGACGGGAGAGGAGGCCAAGAGTGAGGTGTGATTGTTTTCCCTCGCGGTTGGGAGGCAAGTGATGGATGGGAGAGGAGCAAAGGGGGTCAGAGGAGGAGACAAGGGAACTTTTTAAAACTGGAACTGAAAGGATAGGCATTCAACTTAAAGAGAAGGCAAAGACAATGGGAGGGGTGGACAGGGTCTGAGGGCTGACTGGGAAACTGATGGTAATTGCTCAGGTGAGAGCATGTGGCCAAGGCAGACGCTGGCAAGAGGGCAGGGTGGTGCCTCTCCGGGGAGGCAGGCGGGGGAGGAACCGCCTGAGCAGTTGGAAACGGGCTCAAGGGTCAGATGGCTGTGGAATCGGACCTTATAGGTCCTTCCTGCACGCGGAGTTTTGTGATTCGGAATTTGGGGTTAGGGGCCCAGTCTTGGGAAGGAGTGAAGGGAACAGAGTCTGGAGCAGGACGAGGCATTCAGCATGCATCCCCACCGCTAGTGCAGAGGGATTGTGGTTACCGGGTGGGAAGGAGGCAGGACCCCTCCTAGGTGAACCCCTCTCCCTCAGGGCTACAGGGGAGTGAGGAGATGGGTCAGACCAGGGGCTGTGGCCGGCAGGGAAGAGGAAATGAGCCTCTGGGCGTAGAGAGCAGGAACGGGGCGGACAGGACAGAGAGGAGAGCAGGGATGAAGAGGGCAGAGCAAGAGAGAGGGGAGGGGGAGGTGGCCTTTGTAGAGGAGGGAGAGCTGAGTCAGAGCCCTGGGGGGCAGGGAGGGGGAGAGAGAGAACCCTGGGAAGAGGTGAAAGCAGAGGAGGGGGGTATCCATGGAAATAAACCGGGTCTCAGAGAAATCAGGCTTCCGGAGAGTGAGTTTGTTTGTAATAATAATACGAATTATTCTCTCAGCCTGAGGTCACTGGGTCGTGTAGGCGGGAGAAGTGGGGGGAAATTGGGGGTTTGGGGAGAGGGCTAGACTCATTCGTTGAGCCGTGAGCGTGGAGTGGGTGCGTGGGCCGGGGGACAGGGGGGTAGAAGCGAGGCAGAGGCTGAGGGGAGAGAAGACTTAGGAAGCGCCCGTGCCCGCCCCCCCCTCCAAGGTAAATAAAGAGACGGCCCCGCCCCGCCAGCCCCCGCCGACAGGTGCAGGTCCCGGCTCCTCGGGCCGGCCCCACCCTCCCGGGAGCCGGCTCCCGACCCCGGTCCGTCCCCCTAAACCCCCGCCTCCTCCCCGCGCCCCCCAGCCCTTCCCTCCAGCCGGGCCCGGCGCGGCCCCATTTTCTCCGGGCGTGGACCCCGTTCCCCTCCCTGAGGCACCGGGCGCATCCCGCCCCCGCCCCGGAGGGAAAATGCACGTGAACAATGCGAATCGGGGGAGGCAGGAACGACAGAAAAAGGCAACAGAGAAGCAAAGAGGTGGGAGCAAAACACCCAAGGCAGACGGAGGCGGGGGGGGGGGGGGGCGTGAGAAGGACTCCTGCCGGGGCGGAGGCCGGGGGTCCTCGGGAGGGGCTGCCCCAGAAATGGAGGGGGAGAGGCGCCGGGGAGGGCAGAGTCGAGGCGGAGGGCCTGGAGGTGGCGGGCGAGGGGACGCGGGAGTAGGGAGAGCGGCCGCGGAGGGAGAGGAGGTCGGTGGAGAGATGATGGAGAGGGACCGCGCCTGGGGGAGGGCGGCGCAGGGAGGCCGGAGGGCGACGAGGGAGCGGAGGAGCGGAGAGGGCGGCCGGCCGCGGAGGCGCGAGGGGCGAGCGGGCGCGGAGGAGAGCCGAGCGCAGGGAAAGTGCGGGAGCCAGGCCGGGCGGGGCG
>NW_024417600.1:0-5457 GCF_014898765.1 Herpailurus yagouaroundi | reverse complement strand
AAGCCAAACTCCTTTGATCTTGGCAGCAGCAACTTCTTACTCAACACATCTCCGGAGGCAAGGGAAACAAAAGCAAAAATGAACTACTGGGATCTCATGAAAATAAAAAGCTTCTGCACAGCAAAGGAAACTATCAGCAAAACTAAAAGGCAACCGACAGAATGGGAGAAAATTTTGCAAATGACACATCAGATAAAGGGTTAGTATCCAAAATCGATAAAGAACTTATCAAACTCAACACCCAAAAAACAAAGAATCTAGTGAAGAAATGGGCAGTAGACATGAATAGACACTTCTCCAAAGAAGACATCCAGATGGCCAACCGACACATGAAAAAATGCTCCACATAAGTCATCCTCAGGGAAACTCAGATCAAAACCACAATGAGATACCACCTTACACCTGTCAGAATGGCTAACATTAACAGCTCAGGCAACAACAGATATTGGCGAGGATGCAGAGAATAAGAATCTCTTTTGCATTGTTGGTGGGAATGCAAGCTGGTGCAGCCACTCTGGAAAACAGTATGGAAGTTCCTCAAAAAACTAAAAATAGAACTACCCTATGACCCAGCAATTGCACTACTAGGCATGTATCCACGGGGTACAGGTGTTCTGTTTCGAAGGGACACATGCACCCCCATGTTTATAGCAGCACTATCAACAATAGCCAAAGTATGGAAAGAGCCCAAATGTCCATCAATGGATGAATGGATAAAGAAGATGTGGGGTATATATATATAATATTGTATATATATTATATATTGTATATAATATATATATATATACAATGGAGTATTACTCCACAAAAAAACATGAAATCTTGCCATTTGCAACTAGTTGTATGGAACTAGAGGGTATTATGCTAAGCGAAATTAGCCATTCAGAGAAAGACAAGTATCATATGACTTCACTAATATGAGGACTTTAAGAGACAAAACAGATGAACATAAGGGAAGGGAAACAAAAATAAAAACAGAGAGGGGGACAAAACATAAGAGACTCATAAATATGTAGAACAAATAGAGGATTACTGGAGGGGTTGTGGGAGGGCGGATGGGCTAAATGAGTCAGGGGCATTAAGGAATCTATTCCTGAAATCATTGCTTCACTATAGGCTAACTAATTTGGATGTAAATTTTAAAAGATAAAAAATAAAGTTAAAAAAAATTTTTAAAAATCTGTGGATACATGCATGCAAAACGTTGCAGAAAAGGCTGTGATCACCAAGACTTGGCAACTACTTCAGAGAATATGCTGTATGAGCTGGGGGACCAAGAAATAAACATGAACTGAACTACAGGACTGCAGCACAATTTAGATTATGAAATCAAGTTTGGGCATGCTGTGTTTTTATAAAATGGTTGTACAAAGAACAGTTGTTTTAAAAGTGCTCTGAAAGAATGGCTAAAATCAAAAACACAGGAAACAACTGTTGGCAAGGATGTGAAGAAAAAGAACCTTCATGCACTGATTGTGGGAATGCAAACTGACGCAGCTGCTGCGGAGAACAGTATGGAGGATCCTCAAAAATCTAAAACTAGAACTACCTTATGATCTAGCAATTGCACTACTGGGTATTTACCCAAAGGATATAAAAACACTAATTCTAAAGGATACATGCACCCCTATGTTTATTGCAGCATTATTTACAATAACCAAATTATGGAAGCATCCCCAAGTGTCCATGGACAGATATCCATGGAATCCATGGAATGGATAAAGAGAATGTGGTGTATATATATATATATATATATATATATATACACACACACACACACAATGGAAAGTTATCCAGCCATAAAACACATGAAATCTTGCCATTTGCAACAACATGGATGGATCTAGAAAGTATAATGCAAAGTGAAGTGTCAGAGAAATACAAATATGATTTCACTCATATATGGAATATAAGAAATAAACAATGGAGAAGAAAGAGAGAGAGAGAGAGAGAGAAACCAAGAAATAGACTCTTAACTACAGAGTACAAATTAATGGTCACCAGAGGGGAGGTGGGGGGGGGGATGGGGTAAATAGGTGATGAGGATTAAAGAGCACACTTATCATGATGAGCACTGAGCAATGCATAGAATTTTTGAATCACTATATTGTACACCTGAAAGTAATAGAGCACTGTATGTTAACTGTACTAGGATTAAAATAAAAAAAAAACTTTTAAAAAGTAAAAAAAAAAAAAGGGGGGGGATTAAAGACCCAAATCTGAGACCTAATGCCATAAAAATCCCAGAAGTGAATATTAATAGTAATTTCTCTGACATCGGCCTTAGCAACATTTTTCTAGACATGTATTTTCAAGCAAGAGAAACAAAACCAAAAATAAACTATTGGGACTACACCACAGTAAAAAGCTTTTGTATCGTGACGGAAACAACAAAACAAAAAGACATCCTACTTAATGGAAGAAGATATTTACAAATTATATATCCAATAGGGGGTTAATATCTGAAATGTATTAAGAACTTAGATAATTTGTCACCATAAAAAATGGTCAGAGAACTCCAATAAACATTTTTTTCCAAAGAAGACACATAGATAGCCAACACATGAAAAGATTCTCGACATCATTAATCATCAAAGAAATGCAAATCAAATCCACACACCTGTGGCTATCACCAATGAGATATCACCCCACACCTGTCAGATAGCTAAAATCGAAAAGACAAAAACAACAAGTGTCAGTGAAGATGTGGAGAAAACGCAACTCTCATATACTGTAGGTGGGAATGTAAATTGGTACAGCCACCATGGAAAACAGTATGGAGTTTCCTCAAAAATCTAAAAATAGAATTACCATATGATCCATTAATTTCACCACTGAGTATTTGCCCAATGAAAACAAAACAAAACAAAAACTAACTTGAAAAGATTTATGCACTCCTATGTTTATTGCAGCATTATTTACAATAGCCAAGATATGAAGTAACTTAAGTGTCCATTGATAGACAAATGGGTAAAGAAGATGTGTGTGTGTGTGTGTGTAATAGAATATTACACAGCCATAAAAATGGATGAGATTGTGCCATTTACCATAACATGGATAGATTTAAAGGGTACTACGTTGTGAATTAAGTCCAATGGAGAAAGACATTTACCATATTATTTCACTCATATGTAGAATCTAAAAAAACAAATGAATAAACAGATGTAGGTGGGGAAGGTGGGTGAAATATTTGATGGGGATTAAAGAGTAGACTTATCATGATGAACACTGAGTAAGGTATAAAATTGCATAACTTAATTGTATAATTTAATGTATAAAATATTGTATATCTGAAACTAACATAACACTGTATGTTAACTATACTGGAATTAAAATTAAAAACTTAATTAAGAAAACAAGTGAATGAATAAACAGAAAGCAGAATCAGATCTATAAATACAGAGAACAAACAAACAACTTAAGAAATATAGTCATGACACTATAATAGTGTTCTATGGTGACAGATGCTAGTTATGATTGTAGTGAGCATGGCATAATGTGTAAACTTCATGTGTCAACTATGCTAAAAAAAAATGAAATAGGGTCACCTGGGTGGCTCAGTCTGTTGAGCGTCCAACTTCCAATTCTGGCTCAGGTCATGATCCTAGGGTCATGGCGTTTGAGCCCTGCATCAGGTTCTGTGCTGAGCATGAAGTGAAATAAATACAAAAAAAAAAAAAAGGTGTATCTAGAACTTGAATTAATCTTAACACATTCATCATCTTGAAACGTCAAATATTTGTCATTTGGAAATATTGATTTATTGAGTGATGCAGATCTTCCAAATGTTGACATAGTTTATTTTACAATAATGATCACACACCGTATGTACTCTGGAAAACTCCTTGTATATTGATAATAGGATGAAACTGAAAAGGGCAAATAATACTTTAACATTACTATGAAAATTGTTGTGACTTCCTAGATTCCCCCAAGATGGTCTTGAAGCCCTCAGGGATCCATGGACAACACCACAATAAGTATTGCATTAGATGTTCCAGAGATGAAGTGGAAGAAACTGGAGATAGATCACTGATGATCAATGAGACAGAAAAGAGATGTTATTGAATTGAGAGATTATAGTGGAGAGACTATATCCAAAAATTTTCACACCCTTGGTAGTTGTGAGCATTATTAATAGTGTCCATAGTATTCTTAATAAGTAATTTTATTCAATAGAGAAAAAACAAGATATCAACAAATGAGGAAAAATAAATCAATATTGAGAAACAGCATAGGTGGGTTGAGTCATATATTGCATTTATCATGAAGGGCTAACCTATACATTGTAAGCATTCTTTATTCTTTTTTTCTTTAAAAAAATTTTTATGACATTTGCTACATACCAGAAAACACTTGGTGTGGTGTCTGTCATGTCAGTGAGCATCTTCATAGTTAAGTGTATCTTTATAGCTTACTGTAAAATAGTGAAATAATGCCACTGGGAAAACATTTGACCAAACATTGATGAACTTATGACATATGACCTCTTTGCCTTTGACCCCAGATTGTCAAATTATTCTGAGGGTAAGAGTATTTATGTGAGAGAATATTGCTTGATGGTTGGCCTTTTTCAATTTTTTTATTTAATTTTTAAAATTTACATCCAAATTAGTTAGCATATAGTGCAACAATGATTTCAGGAGTATAGATTCCTTAATGCCCCTTACCCATTTAGCTCACCCCCCTCCCACAACCCATCCAGTAACCCTCTGTATGTTCTCCATATTTATGAGTCTCTTACATTTTGTCCCCCTCCCTGTTTTTATGTTATTTTTGTTTCCCTTCCCTTATGTGCATCTGTTTTGTATCTGAAAGACCTCGTATGAGTGAAGTCATATGATACTTATCTTTCTGTGACAGACTGATTTCGCTTAGCATAATACCCTCTAGTTCCATCCTCGTAGTTGCAAATGGCAAGATTTCATTCTTTTTGATTGCCGAGTAATACTCCATTGTATATATATATACCACATTTTCTTTATCCATTCATCAATCAATGGACATTTGGGCTCTTTCCTACTTTGGCTATTGTTGATAGTGCTGCTATAAACATGGGCGTGCATGTGTCCCTTCGAAAAAGAACACCTGTATTTATCCCTTGGATAAACACCTAGCAGTGCAATTGCTGGGTCGTAGGGTAGTTCTATTTTTAGTTTTTTGAGGAACCTCCATACTGTTTTCCAGAGTGGCTGCACCAGCTTGCATTCCCACCAACAATGCAAAAGAGATCTTTGTTCTCTGCATCCTCACCAACCCTTTATCTGATATGTCATTTGCAAATATCTTCTCCCATTCTGTCGCTTGCCTTTTAGTTTTGCTGATTGTTTCCTTCACTGTGCAGAAGATTTTTATTTTGATGAGGTCCCAGTAGTTCATTTTTGCTTTTGTTTCCCTTGCCTCCGGAGACGTGTTGAGTAAGAAGTTGCTGCTGCCAAGATCAAAGGAGTTTGGCTT
>NW_024417599.1:0-1527 GCF_014898765.1 Herpailurus yagouaroundi | reverse complement strand
GGAGTTGTCTGATTGGTAAGCTTAGATCGAAAATTACTGGGCGCGCCGGCCCCCCGGCCGGTGTTAGTTGGAGTAGTGGGGAAGGATCCACAAAGAGAAAGCAAGGTTCTGACTGAGGTACTTAGCAGACAGAAACAACAGCTGTCATTACAAGTATTATTTGTTGGGGCGCCTGGGTGGCTCAGTCGGTTGAGCGTCCGACTTCAGCTCAGGTCACGATCTCGCAGTCTGTGAGTTCGAGCCCCGCGTCGGGCTCTGGGCTGATGGCTCAGAGCCTGGAGCCTGCTTCCGATTCTGTGTCTCCCTCTCTCTCTGCCCCTCCCCCATTCATGCTCTGTCTCTCTCTGTCTCAAAAATAAATAAAAACAAAAACAAAAACAAAAAAAACCCAAGTATTATTTGTTATGGGATCTTCCGGGAGGCCACGGGGTGAGGAACCAGTGACATAATCCAATTTCAGTCTCAAACCTCTCAGATCTTCTTGTGGGCTTTCCCGCAGAAACGTGGAGAGCAAGTTTCAGACCATAAGGTCAGCACAGATCTAGAAGGTTCACGACAGGAGAGAGAAGACTCCTGGAGGCCTGATGTACTTGAGGTTGTCTTCAAGGGTAGGTGGTGCCAAAATTAACCGGCCAACGACCATCAGAAATACACCTGTCATCAAAAAAAAAAAAAAAAAAAAATTTTTTTTTTTTTAGCTTGCTCCAGCGGGAAAGATCACATAATAGGAACCATGGGGTGCCTCCGTAAGAGGGTGTTGTGGGACAGGAGGGCATCTTATGGGATGCAGGCATGTGCTGGGTAGTTTTAAAGACAGCTGAAGACGGTAGAGGCCAAGTCTAAGTTGGGGCTAGCAGGGAGCGGATTGGTGCCTGGGTATTTTGATGATTTTTATCTCAGCAGTGGAAGAATGGACGCGGGGCTATCGTTGGTAAGAAGCAGCAGTCACTTGCGCTGGTCGGGAGAGGAGGGCGTGTATTCATTTTTGTGGTTGCAGCGTGTCCTTGTCTCTGGCTTGGTTCAGACATGGTCACAGAGCGGCCTTGTGTGATCATTGTTTATATTCTGTGACTGTTGTTTATGTTCAGTGAAGAACATCACGGCCCAGCTGCCAGCTGCCGGGGCTGTTTTTCACTCCCTCTTCGCGGGGATCTGTGTCTCCAGGTAAAGTCTGCCCAGAGTCCTTCCCGGCTCTGGCCTAGGCTTCTCCAGAGATCATCGTCGCTCCAGTGGGCATCAGACACAGGGAGTCCACACCAGTGACAGCAGTGAGTGACCCATCAGCCGGGTAGGAGGAAAACACTCAGGGACAGCGTTCCCAGCCCTTTTCCTGGAAGAACCTTAAAGGGAGACGCTGGGCTGGGCAAAGATTAACAACTTTGTAAATTGCAGGGCTTCTCCGAGCCTTGGCTGTGTTTCTGTGCAGTGCCAGTCGGCCAGGGAAACAAGGTTTGGTGCCTCTTGGACAAAGATAGAGTCAGACACATGGGCAGGAGGCAGAGACAGAGACCGAGGAGGACAGAAAGA
>NW_024417598.1:0-5315 GCF_014898765.1 Herpailurus yagouaroundi | reverse complement strand
GGGGAGGGGCAGGGGGGAGACAGAGAGAGAACCTCAAGCAGGCCCCACACCCAGCGCAGAGCCGGACTAACATGGGGGCTCACGACTGACCCACCGTGAGAGGACGACCCGAGGAGAAATCAAGCCGGACACCTAACCGGCTGAGCCCCCGTGCCGGCGGCTGAGCCCTGAGAAGGGTCCAGCAACGCCACACGTCCGCACCTGTGTGGCCACCCAGCTTCCGTCTCAACTACTTCTTTCCACGCTCCAGGTCTAGATGCCTCCGGGGCGCATCCCGGGGCCCCCGGAGGCTTGTGGAAGAGACCCCCCCACCAATTCTGGCAAGCTGAGGACGCCGACAGTCCTCCACGGGGCGGGAACCGCAGCCGGCCCACCACAGCACGTGCTGAGCAGGTGCGCATCCCCGAGCCTCAAGGCAGAGGCCAACCACCTCCAGGGACAGCAGGCCGGGCACAACTCAGACGGAGGCACTTGCCACCGCAGTGTGGACCTCTTCGTCCTGAGCCCGTCCCCCCCCTCCGGTCCGCTGGCCAGGCAGGCGCCCCCATGCCCCTTCCCCAGCGGCCAGCCGGCGTGAGCAGCAGCCCCACCCAGGGCTGCAGCCCGGCAACAGGGGGGCCGCGTCCCGAGTCCCGCCCAGAGGCCACACGAGGCTGACCGGACAACCGCACGAGGAAGCCCGGGAGCCCGCCCGGCCCAGCCCCCGGCTCTAGTCACCCACACTGCGGAAGGGTGCACAGACCTGTGGGGTGCTACCCGGCTCAGCTCCAACCCTGTACTCACCCCCTAGCACCTTCTTCAAACTCAAGTCAAACTTTAAAAGAACTTTCCAGAAAAATCTCAAACCATCCAAACTCGTTTTTCGCTCCAGAAACACAAGAGTTTTTATGTTTTGTGAGTTCTCCGATTACTGCTTATGTTAGGATCTGTTCTAATCTGTATCAACACGTTGTATTCTTACCCTGTTCTCCAACTGCTCCGTGCAATAATTTATATTCCCAAGTTTCATGATGCAAAGATCATTTCTGGTTTTTCCTTCTCCCCACAGGCCTAAAAAGTAAACTGGGACATCTTTATAACTCAAACTTAGCATAAAATATGATTTCTGGGGTGGCACCTGGTGGCTCAGTCAGTAGAGCACCTGACTTAGGCTCAGGTCATGATCTCGCGGTTTGGGGGTTCGAGCCCTGTCAATTGTGCTGAGAGCACAGAGCCCACTTTGGATCCTCTGTCCCCCTTTTTCTGTACCTCCCCCACTTGTATTCTTTCTCTCTTTCTCTCAAAAATAAACAAACAGTTTTAAGGGTGCCCGGGTGGCTCAGTCGGTTAAGCATCCGACTTTGGCTTAGGTCACGATCTCGCAGTCTGTGAGTTTGAGTCCCGCATCAGGCTCTGTGCTGACAGGGGCAGCCCGGAGCTTGCTTGGGATTCTGTGTCTCCCTCTCTCTGCCCCTCCCCAACTCACACTCTTTCACTCAAAAAATAAACATTAAAAAAAATAAAAAGTTTTAAAAATGCTATTTCTGAAAATCACGCTGAAACAAGCAATCGTTATGTATCTAAAACGATAATAAATTAACATAAAACCTGAAAAGCAGCATAAAGCCACGACCACTCCTCAATTAATAATACTAATTCAATCAGGTGAGGTAAATGTCTGAGTTGGATATAAAAAGAAATGGCAATGTGTTACATCCAAATCAAGTATTAACGTTGCAAAAATGAACCACAGTAAATTCAGCAACAAAAAAACCAAAATCTGATTCACATATGGGCAAAGGGCTAGTACAGACACTTCTGCAGGGACATACAAATGGCCAATAAGCATGTGAACAGATGCTCAGCATCACTAATCCTGAGGGCACTGCAAACCAAAACCACAAAAAGGAGACAGACAACGGAACGGTGGGCGCCGGGGGCCAGGAGGGGCAGGAATGGGGGTTAGCGTTTAACGGGCACAGAGGCCCAGACCCGTAAGGTGAGTGAGCTCTGGCACGGATGGTGGAGACGGTCGTACAATGCTGTGAACGTGTTCAATACCACTCAACTGCACACTTAAAAAATGGTTAAGGTGGTCAATTTTATGTTATGTGTATTTTAGCACAATTTTTTAAAATAGGAAAACAAAAAAAGAACCACCACAGTAGGGCCGTTTAAGGAAAGGTAAGAAAAAAGTTTGGAGATTAGAAAGATTAAGTGCAAAAAGAGAAAGACGGAGAAACAGTCCATAAACACAATACCTTTAAGTTTGGTGTAGTTGTGAAGGAGTGGGTCAGCGGAGACCATGCACGGCCACCAAGGGTAACCGGACACTTTGGACCACACCAAGTCGCCAACACTGTATTTCAACAGGTGGTCTTTGTCTCTGCCAGTATTTGGACAGGACTCTTTCTTAGCCGCAACCTGAAAATGAACAACAAAATACATACTAACAATCTAAGTACCCCTAAATCCAATCTTCTATCCAAAGATTACGCAGGCTAGAGGTTTCTCTCTCTCTCTCTCTCTCTCTCTCTCTCTCTCTCTCACACACACACACACACACACACACACACAAGGAGAGTGCTTCCCCTGCTATCACTTCATCAAACCGCACACAGTAGGTACCCGACTATGAAGGGCCCTACATAGCTCTATTTCCTTGGTGTGGTGGGTGGTCTTTAATGGTGCTTTACTCAGCTAGTCAAATAAGTGATTTTCGTGGAAGCGTGGATCCATACTTTGACCCTCCCGTGCCCCTCAGCCATGTGTCTGTCGGTTCTCGGGAGCACTTGTGTCACCCAGCACAAAAGGACCCAGGGTGGCAAGAACCTCAGGAGGGCTTGGCAACAAGTCTCAGCTCCGTTGTGATCTGGGTCCTAGGGGTCTCTGAGCCTCCATTTCTCTTCCTGAGAACATGAGTCACTTAGGAGCTGGAGGCCTGACCGGGGCCACGGCCGTCCCACTCCTCTCAGTCCCTCCAGTGGGACAAGCAAGGTCAGCATGGCTCCTGGCCTCCTCCTGAGCGTCACTTCCCGAGCCTTCTCCTAGAGCTCTACATACCTGGGCAAGTTGCTGAATTTGTTTGGGCCTCAGTTTCCTCGTCTGTAAACCAAGGATAAGGGCTCTGAGATCTCACTGCGTGTTATGAGGACCCGTGCGCACAGTGCCAAGGGCTGGCACACAGCTGCTACGTGCTGGCTCTCCGATCAGCCCACAGCACCCCAGCTTTGCATTTTCGTGTCCTCTAAGCCACGTGAGAGCCCCATGTGGAGGATCACCACCCCACTCTGAAGATGAGAGTCAAAACTCAGGTATTTATCCAAGTTTATCAAAACCGACTGGCAGAGCAGGAGTAACTTGCAGCAGCCTCTTCCCTATGAACGAGCGAGGAGGTCCCCCACAACCACGCGAACTTCGGACCCTCGTTGCATCAGCCCAGCTCGCTAAATTCATCTATTTTTTTAAAAAATTCACCGTTGCAATACATTAGCAAGAGGCAAACAGCTCCTGAACACTCACTTTTCTAAACCTTAAAAAATCTTCATTATTTTAACGATTTCAGGGGAATTTTGAACATTCTCCCTTTTATCTGTGGAAACTGTAAATAGAATTCCTCAAGTGTAATTTTAAACTAAATACTCCAACCTCGGTGATGATACCAACCCAAAGTGGTTTCAGGCTCCCTCTCCCTACCCCTGCAAGTGGGCCTGGAGCTTCGACTAAAGACCGAAGGACCCCAGGCCCCTTCCAGCCTCTGTTCACATAGACCACAGACACCGTCAGCCCTTGGCACCCTCCCTGGTTCCTTCTGCCAAGGCCAAGGCTCCTTGGCCGCTTTACATGGCTTATACTCATTTCAGCAGCGGGCCATCGCAGTGCCACTTTAAGACACGGTGGCATAAACCCCTACAGTCCTTCATCACAAGCAGGGGTTTCCACCCGTCTTTGATGACTGAACACCTGCTCACACGTGTTCAAGTGCTGGGCTCCGCACTGGGAACCAAGAGCGTGAAGGTACAAGGCAGACCCAGTCCTCAAGGAGGCGGACCGTCTGCGGGACCACCGGGTAGAGGAGACAAGAGCGGATGGCAAACCATGTGGAAGGACAGGAGCCCCCCTGCACCGCCCCCCCCCGTCCCCCATGGCACCAGGAAGCCAGATCCCAGCACCCCTAAGTCCTGAAGGTCAAGGGGTGTGGAACTGGCCAGACCTGGGTCTAGAAACTGGTTTTACCTCTTTTTATCCATTTCACTCTCGAACACTTAGTCAAGTCCCTAGCTTCACAACTGGCTCTGCGGGCGGGCCGCTGTGAGACTTAACACAGGGTCGCCTGCAGCCGGGGGGCCGAGCCACAGCCTGGCTCCCTTGTCAGCCCGGTGCACCCAGGGCGAGGGGGCACACTCTCCTCGGCTGCGCCCCGCGTCCCACGCCCAGAAGGGGCCTGGCCGGCGCGGCTGCTGCGCTCGACCCCACCCGGGCCACGCCTCCTCACAGGCACCTTTTTGTCAGAGGGACTCGAGATCCTGGACACCAGCGCTGCTTCAACAAGACCGTGCTCCAGCAAGGAGTCGTACTTTATGCTCCGCTTCCTGTTCCTTCTGGCCTTATTTTCCGGTTTTTGTCCGTGTTCTTCCGACTGGGACACGGCAGCAGCGCCGTCCCCGCAAATCGAAGATTCAAAGAGAGGTTTCCCGTTCATGTACGTTTTGGTGATCTTCAGCTTAATCTCCGGAGAGCCGTTTTTGATGGGGGTGGTGCTGGGCGGCGTCCCGAGCGCCTTCACTTCCTGGGACTCAAAGCGCAGTCTGGCATCATGAGCACCAGGCTCGCCATTAAATACACGGGACGTCAGGTCCTTCAGCTTCTCAGATGGGATAAAGGGAAGTGCGTCGTGGCCGTTGAACTTCTGCATGACCCCCTCCTGTAGACTGGTCGAGAGCTGGGCTTTGCTGAGGAACACGGAACATTCACGATTCACTTCACAGTTCTGGGTCTTCCCGTTCGTGCTGCCGAGGGTCTCCGGTGCCTGCTTCATCTTGACACACTTCGCAATCTTCTCGACAGAAAGAGGACCCTTTTGATGCTAAACTGCATTCAGCCCAGACGCTCCGTATCTAGAGCACTACAGTGTTAGAAAAACAAAAAGAAAAAGAAACATCACGTTTAGAACCTAACAGAAGTATCCTGACACCTCTACGGCTTTGTGTGGTTTATCGTGAGACCATGTATGACATTTACATAATCCCTCGGTCATAGGAGGCAGCTCCAGTATCACAGAAATGAGACAGAGTCACAAAATGATAAAGTGGAAACGAAAGGGAAAGGGGGAAGGG
>NW_024417597.1:0-6876 GCF_014898765.1 Herpailurus yagouaroundi | reverse complement strand
TATATTATATTAACAAGATTATATATATATATATATATATATATATATATATATATAAAATGTCTATGTATTTAGTTGTACTTAGTAGGAGGCAAAGGGAAAAAGTATGTTGTCTCCAAATTCCCAGAATTGGAAGTTCTATAGCAGCATTTTATTTTGTTTTTGTTGTAGGCTTAAACTGAAAACTTAAAGGACTATTTCAATTAACAATGGAATGAATAAAGTATGACATATTCATATTATAGAGAACTATACTAAAATGGAAGAGAGTGAAATATGAAATATGCAACAACATGGATGATGCAGACAGACATAATATTATGGAAAACAGGCAAAAATAACTGAGTATAGAGTGGATGAGTCTATGTATATAAATGTTAGGAAATGTGTTCTATTTATGGGGTTGTAAATAGCATGAAGGAGGATTTTGAAAATCTAAAAATATTCTATATCTTGAATTATTACTATTCTTTATATACAAATGTGTTCACTTTGAAAAAATTCATCATACCGCTCAGCTGATATTTGTTTACTCTAGCACATATATACTTACATACAGTTATAATAAAACATTTAAAAAAGAACACAAACATTATACTACTTAATTTTGACTCATTCAATGTTTTTTTCCTAGAGACTAGAAAAAAGACAATGGAAACTGCTATGATAAGGAAAGATAGGATTCAGTAGGAAGAAGGAAAAGTTAAGACTGGAGGTCCTGTGTGGGGGAAAAACACAATTTGAAACAACACCAGGAGCATCTGTCTATGAGCACACTTCCTCAGGTGCAAGTTTACTCTCAATAATGTAACAGAAATGGGGCACCTGAGTGGCTCAGCTGGTTAAGCATCCGACTTCAGCTCAGGTCATGATCTCATGGTTTGAGGGTTTAAGCCCCACATCTGGCTCTGTGCTCACAGTTCATTGCCAGGAGCCTGCTTTTGGATTCAGTATCTCCCATCTCTCTCTCTGCCCCTCCCCCACTTGTTCTCTCTTTCTCTCTCTCTCTCTTTCAAATAAATAAATAAACATTTTCAAAAAGAATGTAACAGAAATGAACTATTGGGACCTCACCAAGATAAAAAGCTTCTTCACAGCAAAGGAAACAATCAGTAAAACTAAAAGTCAACTGACAGAATGGGAGGAGATATTTACAAATGACGTATCAGAGAGAGGGTTAATATCCAAAATCTATAAAGAACTTACCAAACTCAACACACACAAAAAATCCCCATATGATCCAGTGGAGACATGGGCAAAGGACATGAACAGACATATTTCCAGAGAAAACATCCAGATGGCTAACAGACACATAAGAAGATGCTCAACATCACTCATCATCAGGGAAATACAAATTAAAACCACAAGATACCACCTCACACTGGTCACAATGGCTAAAATTAACAACTCAGGAAACAATAGATGTTGTGGAGAATGTGGAGAAAGGGGAACCCTATTGTACTGTTGTTGAGAATGCAAATTGGTGCAGCTACTCTGCAAAACAGTATGGATGTTTTTCCAAAAATTAAAAATAGAACTATTGTATGACCTAGCAATTGCACTACTAGGAATTTATCCAAAGGATACAAACATGCTGATTTGAAGGGACACATGGACCCCAGGATGTTTATAGCAACACTATTGTCAATAGCTAAATTATGGGAAGAGCCCAAATGCCCATCAACTGATTAATGGATTAAGAAGATGTGGTATTTATATACAATGGAATACCACTTGGCGATGAAAAAGAATGAAATCCTGCCATTTGCAACAATGTGGATGGAACCGGAGGGTATTATGCTAAGTGAAATAAGTCAGTCCGAGATAGATATATGGTTTCATTCATATGTGGAATTTGAGAAACTTAACATGGACATAGGGAAAGGGAAAGCAAAATAAAATAAAAACAGAGAGGAAGGCAAACCAAAAAAGAGTTTTAAATACAGAAAACAAACTGAGGGTTGGTGAGGGGCTGGGGAGACCAGTTAAGTCGGTGACAGGCATTAAAGAGGGCACTTTTTGGGATGAGCACTGGGGGTCATATGTAAGAGATGAATCACTATGTTCTACTCCTGAAGCCAAGACTACACTGTATGTTAACTAATCTGAGAATATAATTAATAATAATAATAATAGCAATAAAGAAAAAGAAAGAATGTAACAAACACAACCTTCTCCCCCTCAGGTTCCCCTCAGCAATTTGACAAACAAAATACCCAACTAAAATAAGAGAATCCTAAAACATGTATCATACGAGGGACAGTATGACCATAGTCTGACTCCTTACACAATGGAATTGAGCCAATCAGGGATGGACAACCCAGCACCTAGAGCTATCAAACCAATTAGGGTAGAACCTGATAAGGAAGCGGGGGAAGGGAAAAATGAAAAACATAAAACAAAGTCCCTTGCCTATAGTCGGGGGCATTCACATTTGAATGCCCCCTCTCTGTAAGGAGAGCTTTCATACTATTCATTTTTTCTGATCTATATCCTAATAAAATTCTTACTTGCTGCTCATTTTATTGTATGTTCATCTCTTCATTATTTGAAGCAGCGATACAAGGAACCCTGGGAGTTGAAGTAAAGAATCCTACTCTATTCATCATTTCCACCTCTATTCATCATAACAGAGATCATAGCCAATAGAAACAGTAAGAGAGGAAAAAAAAGTAAAATAAGAAATAGAGAGGAAAAATTAAAGACGATGCAGTTGTTTGCAAAAATCACAAAGAATTTCACATTCTAACAGTTGGTTCCAAAATACAGATATCATTTATATACTGTTAATAAGATATTAGAATAATTAAAAAATTAATCATTAAATATTTTTAAACAACTAAGTATTAGAGAAAATGATGAAAACATGTTAAGAGGAAAATGTGTCATATTCATACACTGGGTATCTGATTCACGATATATAGATTCAATAAAACAAATAAACTCAAGCCAGAGTGCTTGAGACATTAACATGCAGATTCCTAAGTTTGTATTGGAAAACTCAAGTACTAGCTAAGCCAACCTTGAGAAAATGAACAGCTTTGAGGACATATACCACCTATTAAATACCATGTGCTCTGCCAATTCCTTGAGAAGAACATGCCCAGACTACCCCACTGGTTCAAGGAATAGGAATGACAGATATGTGGAGCAGATTCAAGAGTGGGGATGTAGCTGAGCACAGCTGAGCCCAGCTAGATCTTATGACCTCCAGACTCGTACAGAAGTGAGAAGAGGCCAAATACAGCTCAACCGATTTATAAATTGAGCCAACTATAAGCTTATCTGCAGGCACATGATTGAATATTAGTATTTGCAGATTGCTGAGATTTTATGATTGTTACAGAACCACATTGTAGCCAGGCATGCACGCGCACACATACATACACACACACACAAAATAAAGCACTTTATAAATAAAGTACTTTATCCCATAAACCCATAACATAGTTGCATTTTTTTAATTTAAAGTGAATGGACTAAAGTTTGAATTTGTTAAGACAAACTAAAAGAACTTTCAAATTGTTATTCATTTCTAAATATAAAGTTATAGTTTATAAAACCACAAACGCAAAACGATTAAATCACCCAATTTACTCTATTTCAAGTCTACTGACAACCTCCACCTTCCAACTGGTGCTTATGACTCCAAAGAAATAGTCTTAGCTCCCCACTCAGACATCCCATGAGATCTAGAACATCTATAGCAGACGTACTCTTACACAAATGGAAAGAGTTTACATTACCAACAGCACTTGCGTATGGTCTGGTGGCTAGATCACATCGCCAAGGGTGAATATTATGTTGAACTCAGATTCTTTTTCTATTTTTTAATCTCTGGATTTTCTCACTGTTCCACATTGCACCGTGAGCATGAACCCTTAAATTTAAAGCTAGAAGATACAATTGAGTACTTTCTAAGATGAACTTCACTGTACAGTGGTGGAAACAGATCCAAGGTGATATCTCCAAAAGGCATTGTGCTGGTTGGACAGAGAGCTAATGTTAATAATCAGGATATTCTTATTCACATACTGCCAGTCTTTTAGGATTTCCCTAATACCTTTATCTACTATAGACTACCCATGAAATTTATTCTGGGCTTGTAGCCATGAATTTGGAAACTGGTAGTCATATCTTTGATGCCTAGGAGTAGACAATAAGAAACACTTTTAAAATCTTTGTTAATTTAGCTAATCCATAAATGCATGCTCAAAAGTTGACCATAAAAGGTTTCAAGTATAAGTATACTAAAGCTGTCAGAACTTAATAAAATCCTAGATGGCAACAGTTTAATTTACTTTACATTATTCCTATTGGATAAAGTGGCTTTTCACTTGAGTTCCAAACATGTTACTCTTTAATATATGACTTCCCAGTAACCAGTAATTTAAGAAGACAATTTGCTTTTTCTGGGATAAAGAACTGCCCTTACATATTAAGTTCAGTATATTAGTCCCACTGTAATATTTAATGGCAAGAGTAGTAAATTTTCTATCTTGCTCTTTAAAAGTGGACTAAGCAAGTCTAAGTTTCAAAAGAGTATTCTTATTTTTTCTTCTAATAGAGAAAAGCAGTAGGGGAGGGGAAGGTATTGAATGCAAAGCTCAAATAAGTATAGGCCCAGAAATTGCCGAACTGTTCTTTTGAAGATTCTTGCTCAAAAGGGAGACCAAAGAAGCACTAGTATCAAAGATGTTAAGTTTTAATTGGTGCTGTAGGGTATATGGAATTTTGTCACATAGTTACATTTTAAGTTACACTGAGAAAAAAAAAATTAATACTTAGATCTTATGTTGCATTTTTAAATTGACACTGTTTTACAAAAATTAATAAATTCTGATTAGATCCCTTTGAGGTGTGTGAGTGTTATTAAACACTGCAGGTCAGAAATGCATTAGCTCTAGTGATAATAGTTATTGCCATAGTAACATGGACACCACAGGCCCAATACTAAAATCCTTACCTGTGCAAAATGTTCAGTGGTTTTAATGAGCATTCTCTGTGAATCCAGTGTGCCCCATGTGCTCACTTCTTTGGGAAATGTTTGAACTCAGTATTGCTTTATTCTTGTTAACTGTGTATAGTATGGCACACGTGAGTCACTCAAAACAGCATGGGGTAATTTAGGCTGATATTGCAATTACATTTAGACTTCACCATCTGGGTCAAGCAAATGAATTACAAATAAGCCTGGTCCCTTATGAGGTGTGGCTTTGTCTAACACAGAATAAAGATAGTGAAAGCTACTTGAGCTTGTGCTTTTGTTGGCGGCTATTCAATGAATACCACACCAGTTTCTATGAAATATTGGAAATTATTTTCCTGTCATAGCCGGATGACTGCTTTAAATTTCAGTTACCCTCCATTGGAGTATCATCCTTGGCCATTTTCATGCAAGTATATACAAGCCATCTTGTTGGCTAAATTCAAACACAAAACCACAGATTTTGAAAATTTTGCAATAATCATCATGAGAAATGCAACACTGATATTCTGAGTGACAACATATCTAATTTTTTCATATACCAAACTGTAAAGCAGATAGAGCATGAATTATTTTCTTTTTTCCTCCTTTAATTATTAATGGTTTATTTATTTTTATTTATTTTTATTTTTTTTAAATATGAAATTTATTGTCAAATTGGTTTCCATACAACACCCAGTGCTCATCCCAACTGGTGCCCTCCTCAAAACCTATCAACCACCCTCCCCCCACTTCCACCCCCCATCTACCCTCAGTTTGTTCTGAGTTTTTAGAGTCTCTTATGCTTTGGCTCTCTCCCACTCTAACCTCTTTTTTTGTTTCCCTTCCCCTCCCCCATGGGTTTCTGTTAAGTTTCTCAGGATCCACATAAAAGTGAAAACATATGGTATCTGTCTTTCTCTGTATGGCTTATTTCAGTTAACATAACACTCTCCAGTCCCATCCACTTGCTACAAAGGGTCATATTTCATTCTTTCTCATTGCCACGTAGTACTCCATTGTGTATATAAACCACAATTTCTTTATCCATTCATCAGTTGATGGACATTTAGGCTCTTTCCATAATTTGGCTATTGTTGAGAGTGCTGCTATGAACATTGGGGTACAAGTGCCCCTATGTATCCCTTGGGTAAATTCCTAGCAGTGATATTGCTGGGTCATAGGGTAGGTCTATTTTTAATTTTCTGAGGAACCTCCACACTGTTTTCCAGACTGGCTGCACCAATTTGCATTCCCTCCAACAGTGCAAGAGGGTTCCCGTTTCTCCACATCCTCTCCAGCATCTATAGTCTCCTGATTTTTTTCATTTTAGCCACTCTGACTGGCGTGAGGTGATATCTGAGTGTGGTTTTGATTTGTATTTCCCTGATGAGGAGCAACGTTGAGCATCTTTTCATGTTCCTGTTGGCCATCTGGATGTCTTCTTTAGAGAAGCGTCTATTCATGTTTTCTGCCCATTTCTTCACTGGATTATTTGTTTTATGGGTGTGGAGTCTTGGTGAGCTCTTTATAGATTTTGGATACTAGCCCTTTGTCTGATATGTCATTTGAAAATATCTTTTCCCATTCCGTTGGTTGCCTTTTTTCCTTTGCTGTGCAGAAGCTTTTTATCTTCATGAGGTCCCAATAGTTCATTTTTGCTTTTCATTCCCTTGCCTTTGGGGATGTGTCAAATAAGAAATTGTTGCTGCTGAGGTCAGAGAGTTTTTTTCCTGCTTTCTCCTCTAGGGTTTTGATGGTTTCCAGTCTCACATTCAGGTCCTTTATCCATTTTGAGTTTATTTTTGTGAATGGTGTGAGAAAGTGGTCTAGTTTCATCCTTCTTCATGTTGCTGTCCAGTACTCCCAGCACCATTTGTTAAAGAGACTGTCTTTTTTCCATTGGATGT
>NW_024417596.1:397-3831 GCF_014898765.1 Herpailurus yagouaroundi | reverse complement strand
GGTTTTGATGGTTTCCTGTCTCACATTCAGGTCCTTTATCCATTTTGAGTTTATTTTTGTGAATGGTGTGAGAAAGTGGTCTAGTTTCAACCTTCTGCATGTTGCTGTCCAGTTCTCCCAGCACCATTTGTTAAAGAGACTGTCTTTTTTCCATTGGATGTTCTTTCCTGCTTTGTCAAAGATGAGTTGGCCATATGTTTGTGGGTCTAGTTCTGGGGTTTCTATTCTATTCCATTGGTCTATGTGTCTGTTTTTGTGCCAATACCATGCTGTCTTGGTGATGACAGCTTTGTAGTAGAGGCTAAAGTCTGGGATTGTGATGCCTCCTGCTTTGGTCTTTTTCTTCAAAATTACTTTGGCTATTCGGGGCCTTTTGTGGTTCCATATGAATTTTAGGATTGCTTGTTCTAGTTTCGAGAAGAATGCTGGTGCAATTTTGATTGGGATTGCATTGAATGTGTAGATAGCTTTGGGTACTATTGACATTTTGACAATATTTATTCTTCCAATCCATGAGCAGGGAATGTCTTTCCATTTCTTTAAATCTTCTTCAATTACCTTCATAAGCTTTCTATAGTTTTCAGCATACAGATCCTTTACATCTTTGGTTAGATTTATTCCTAGGTATTTTATGCTTCTTGGTGCAATTGTGAATGGGATCAGTTTCTTTATTTGTCTTTCTGGTGCTTCATTGTTACTGTATAAGAATGCAACTGATTTCTGTACATTGATTTTGTATCCTGCAACTTTGCTGAATTCATGTATCAGTTCTAGCAGACTTTTGGTGGAGTCTATCGGATTTTCCATGTATAATATCATGTCATCTGCAAAAAGCGAAAGCTTGACTTCATCTTTGCCAATTTGGATGCCTTTGATTTCCTTTTGTTGTCTGATTGCTGATGCTAGAACTTCCAGCACTATGTTAAACAACAGTGGTGAGAGTGGGAATCCCTGTCGTGTTCCTGATCTCAGGGAAAAAGCTCTCAGTTTTTCCCCGTTGAGGATGATGTTAGCTGTGGGCTTTTCATAAATGGCTTTTATGATCTTTAAGTATGTTCCTTCTATCCCGACTTTCTCAAGGGTTTTTATTAAGAAAGGGTGCTGGATTTTGTCAAAGACCTTTTCTGCATCGATTGACACGATCATATGGTTTTTCTCTTTTTTTTTTTGTTAATGTGATGTATCACGTTGATTGATTTGCGAATGTTGAACCAGCCCTGCATCCCAGGAATGAATCCCACTTGATATGGTGAATAATTCTTTTAATATGCCGTTGAATTCGATTTGCTAGTATCTTCTTGAGAATTTTGGCATCCATATTCATCAGGGATATTGGCCTGTAGTTCTCTTTTTTTACTGGGTCTCTGTCTGGTTTAGGAATCAAAGTAATACAGGCTTCATAGAATGAGTCTGGAAGTTTTCCTTCCCTTTCTATTTCTTGGAATAGCTTGAGAAGGATAGGTATTATCTCTGCTTTAAACGTCTGGTAGAACTCCCCTGGGAAGCCATCTGGTCCTGGACTCTTATTTGTTGGGAGATTTTTGATAACCGATTCAATTTCTTCGCTGGTTATGGGTCTGTTCAAGCTTTCTATTTCCTCCTGATTGAGTTTTGGAAGAATGTGGGTGTTCAGGAATTTGTCCATTTCTTCCAGGTTGTCCAATTTGTTGGCATATAATTTTTCATAGTATTCCCTGATAATTGTTTGTATCTCTGAGGGATTGGTTGTAATCATTCCATTTTCATTCATGATTTTATCTATTTGGGTCATCTCCCTTTTCTTTTTGAGAAGCCTGGCTAGAGGTTTGTCAATTTTGTTTATTTTTTCAAAAAACCAACTCTTGGTTTCGTTGATCTGCTCTACAGTTTTTTTGGATTCTATATTGTTTATTTCTGCTCTGATCTTTATTATTTCTCTTCTTCTGCTGGGTTTAGGCTGCCTTTGCTGTTCTGCTTCTATTTCCTTTAGGTGTGCTGTTAGATTTTGTATTGGGGATTTTTCTTGTTTCTTGAGATAGGCCTGGATTGCAATGTATTTTCCTCTCAGGACTGCCTTCGCTGCGTCCCAAAGCGTTTGGATTGTTGTATTTTCATTTTCGTTTGTTTCCATATATTTTTTAATTTCTTCTCGAATTGCCTGGTTGACCCACTCATTCGTTAGTAGGGTGTTCTTTAACCTCCATGCTTTTGGAGGTTTTCCAGACTTTTTTCTGTGGTTGATTTCAAGCTTCATAGCATTGTGGTCTGAAAGTATGCATGGTATGATTTCAATTCTTGTAAACTTATGAAGGGCTGTTTTGTGACCCAGTATATGATCTATCTTGGAGAATGTTCCATGTGCGCTCGAGAAGAAAGTATATTCTGTTGCTTTGGGATGCAGAGTTCTAAATATATCTGTCAAGTCCATCTGTTCCACTGTCTCATTCAGGGCCCTTGTTTCTTTATTGACCGTGTGTCTAGATGATCTATCCATTTCTGTAAGTGGAGTGTTAAAGTCCCCTGCAATTACCACATTCTTATCAATAAGGTTGCTTATGTTTATGAGTAATTGTTTTATATATTTGGGCGCTCCGGTATTCGGCGCATAGACATTTATAATTGTTAGCTCTTCCTGATGGATAGACCCTGTCACTATTATATAATGTCCTTCTTCATCTGTTGTTACAGCCTTTAATTGAAAGTCTAGTTTGTCTGATGTAAGTATGGCTACTCCAGCTTTCTTTTGGCTTCCAGTAGCATGATAACTAGTTCTCCATCCCCTCACTCTCAATCTAAAGGTGTCCTCAGGTCTAAAATGAGTCTCTTGTAGACAGCAAATAGATGGGTCTTGTTTTTTTATCCATTCTGATACCCTATGTCTTTTGGTTGGCGCATTTAATCCATTTACATTCAGTGTGATTATAGAAAGATATGGGTTTAGAGTCATTGTGATGTCTGTTTTATGCTTGTAGTGATGTCTCTGGTACTTTGTCTCACAGGGTCCCCCTTAGGATCTCTTGTAGGGCTGGTTTAGTGGTGACAAATTCCTTCAGTTTTTGTTTGTTTGGGAAGACCTTTATCTCTCCTTCTATTCTAAATGACAGGCTTGCTGGATAAAGGATTCTCGGCTGCATATTTTTTCTGTCTAGCAAACTGAAAATCTCGTGCCAACTCTTTCTGGCCTGCCAAGTTTCAAAAGAGAGATCAGTCACGAGTCTTATAGGTCTCCCTTTATATGTGAGGGCACGTTTACCCCTTGCTGCTTTCAGAATTTTCTCTTTATCCTTGTATTTTGCCAGTTTCACTATGATATGTCGTGCAGAAGATCGATTCAAGTTACGTCTGAAGGGAGTTCTCTGTGCCTCTTGGATGTCAATGCCTTTTTCCTTCCCCAGTTCAGGGAAGTTCTCAGCTATGATTTCTTCAAGTACCCCTTCAGCACCTTTCCCTCTCTC
>NW_024417596.1:0-297 GCF_014898765.1 Herpailurus yagouaroundi | reverse complement strand
CATAACTTTATCTTCTAGTTCACCTATTCTCTCCTCTGCCTCTTCAAGCCGAGCCGTGGTGGTTTCCATTTTGTTTTGCATTTCGTTTAAAGCGTTTTTCAGTTCGTCGTGACTGTTCCTTAGTCCCTTGATCTCTGTAGCAAGAGATTCTCTGCTGTCAGCTATACTGTTTTCAAGCCCAGCGATTAATTTTATGAATATTATTCTAAATTCACTTTCTGTTATATTATTTAAATCCTTTTTGGTCAGCTCATTAGCTGTTGTTATTTCCTGGAGATTCTTCTGAGGGGAATTCTT
>NW_024417595.1:0-1559 GCF_014898765.1 Herpailurus yagouaroundi | reverse complement strand
GGATTGCATTGAATGTGTAGATAGCTTTGGGTAGTATTGACATTTTGACAATATTTATTCTTCCAATCCATGAGCAGGGAATGTCTTTCCATTTCTTTAAATCTTCTTCAATTACCTTCATAAGCTTTCTATAGTTTTCAGCATACAGATCCTTTACATCTTTGGTTAGATTGATTCCTAGGTATTTGATTCTTCTTGGTGTAATTGTGAATGGGATCCGTTTCTTTATTTGTCTTTCTGTTGCTTCATTGTTAGTGTATAAGAATGCAACTGATTTCTGTACATTGATTTTGTATCCTGCAACTTTGCTGAATTCATGTATCAGTTCTAGCAGACGTTTGGTGGAGTCTATCGGATTTTCTATGTATAATATCATGTCATCTGCAAAAAGCGAAAGCTTGACTTCATCTTTGCCAATTTGGATGCCTTTGATTTCCTTTTGTTGTCTGATTGTTGATGCTAGAACTTCCAGCACTATGTGAAACAACAGCGGTGAGAGTGGGCATCCCTGTCGTGTTCCTGATCTCAGGGAAAAAGCTCTCAGTTTTTCCCCATTGAGGATGATGTTAGCTGTGGGCTTTTCATAAATGGCTTTTATGATCTTTAAGTATGTTCCTTCTATCCCGACTTTCTCAAGGGTTTTTATTAAGAAAGGGTGCTGGATTTTGTCAAAGCCCTTTTCTGCATCGATTGACAGGATCATATGGTTTTTCTCTTTTTTTTTTGTTAATGTGATGTATCACGTTGATTGATTTGCGAATGTTGAACCAGCCCTGCATCCCAGGAATGAATCCCACTTGGTCATGGTGAATAATTCTTTTTATATGCCATTGAATTCGATTTGCTAGTATCTTATTGAGAATCTTTGCATCCATATTCATCAGGGATATTGGCCTGTAGTTCTCTTTTGTTACTGGGTCTCTGTCTGGTTTAGGAATCAAAGGAATACTGGCTTCATAGAATGAGTCTGGAAGTTTTCCTTCCCTTTCTATTTCTTGGAATAGCTTGAGAAGGATAGGTATTATCTCTGCTTTAAACGTCTGGTAGAACTCCCCTGGGAAGCCATCTGGTCCTGGACTCTGATTTGTTGGGAGATTTTTGATAACCGATTCAATTTCTTCGCTGGTTATGGGTCTGTTCAAGCTTTCTATTTCCTCCTGATTGCGTTTTGGAAGAGTGTGGGTGTTCAGGAATTTGTCCATTTCTTCCAGGTTGTCCAATTTGTTGGCATATAATTTTTCATAGTATTCCCTGATAATTGTTTGTATCTCTGAGGGATTGGTTGTAATAATTCCATTTTCATTCATGATTTTATCTATTTGGGTCCTCTCCCTTTTCTTTTTGAGAAGCCTGGCTAGAGGTTTGTCAATTTTGTTTATTTTTTCAAAAAACCAACTCTTGGTTTCGTTGATCTGCTCTACAGTTTTTTTAGATTCTATATTGTTTATTTCTGCTCTGATCTTTATGATTTCTCTTCTTCTGCTGGGTTTAGGCTGCCTTTGCTGTTCTGCTTCTATTTCCTTTAGGTGTGCTGTTAGATTTTGTATTTGGGATTTTTC
>NW_024417594.1:0-3193 GCF_014898765.1 Herpailurus yagouaroundi | reverse complement strand
ATGACAGCTTTGTAGTAGAGGCTAAAGTCTGGGATTGTGATGCCTCCTGCTTTGGTCTTCTTCTTCAAAATTACTTTGGCTATTCGGGGCCTTTTGTGGTTCCATATGAATTTTAGGATTGCTTGTTCTAGTTTCGAGAAGAATGCTGGTGCAATTTTGATTGGGATTGCATTGAATGTGTAGATAGCTTTGGGTAGTATTGACATTTTGACAATATTTATTCTTCCAATCCATGAGCAGGGAATGTCTTTCCATTTCTTTAAATCTTCTTCAATTACCTTCATAAGCTTTCTATAGTTTTCAGCATACAGATCCTTTACATCTTTGGTTAGATTTATTCCTAGGTATTTTATGCTTCTTGGTGCAATTGTGAATGGGATCAGTTTCTTTATTTGTCTTTCTGTTGCTTCATTGTTAGTGTATAAGAATGCAACTGATTTCTGTACATTGATTTTGTATCCTACAACTTTGCTGAATTCATGTATCAGTTCTAGCCGACTTTTGGTGGAGTCTATCGGATTTTCCACGTATAATAGCATGTCATCTGCAAAAAGCGAAAGCTTGACTTCATCTTTGCCAATTTGGATGCCTTTGATTTCCTTTTGTTGTCTGATTGCTGATGCTAGAACTTCCAGCACTATGTTAAACAACAGCGGTGAGAGTGGGCATCCCTGTCGTGTTCCTGATCTCAGGGAAAAAGCTCTCAGTTTTTCCCTGTTGACAACGGATGATGTTAGCTGTGGGCTTTTCATAAATGGCTTTTATGATCTTTAAGTATGTTCCTTCTATCCCGACTTTCTCAAGGGTTTTTATTAAGAAAGGGTGCTGGATTTTGTCAAAGGCCTTTTCTGCATCGATTGACAGGATCATATGGTTCTTCTCTTTTTTTTTGTTAATGTGATGTATCACGTTGATTGATTTGCGAATGTTGAACCAGCCCTGCATCCCAGGAATGAATCCCACTTGATCATGGTGAATAATTCTTTTTATATGCCGTTGAATTCGATTTGCTAGTATCTCATTGAGAATTTTTGCATCCATATTCATCAGGGATATTGGCCTGTAGTTCTCTTTTTTTACTGGGTCTCTGTCTGGTTTAGGAATCAAAGTAATACCGGCTTCATAGAATGAGTCTGGAAGTTTTCCTTCCCTTTCTATTTCTTGGAATAGCTTGAGAAGGATAGGTATTATCTCTGCTTTAAACGTCTGGTAGAACTCCCCTGGGAAGCCGTCTGGTCGTGTACTCTTATTTGTTGGGAGATTTTTGATAACTGATTCAATTTCTTCGCTGGTTATGGGTCTGTTCAAGCTTTCTATTTCCTCCTGATTGAGTTTTGGAAGAGTGTGGGTGTTCAGGAATTTATCCATTTCTTCCAGGTTGTCCAATTTGTTGGCATATAATTTTTCATAGTATTCCCTGATAATTGTTTGTATCTCTGAGGGATTGGTTGTAATAATTCCATTTTCATTCATGATTTTATCTATTTGGGTCATCTCCCTTTTCTTTTTGAGAAGCCTGGCTAGAGGTTTGTCAATTTTGTTTATTTTTTCAAAAAACCAACTCTTGGTTTCGTTGATCTGCTCTACAGTTTTTTTAGATTCTATATTGTTTATTTCTGCTCTGATCTTTACTATTTCTCTTCTTCTGCTGGGTTTAGGCTGCCTTTGCTGTTCTGCTTCTATTTCCTTTAGGTATGCTGTTAGATTTTGTATTTGGGATTTTTCTTGTTTCTTGAGATAGGCCTGGATTGCAATGTATTTTCCTCTCAGGACTGCCTTCGCTGCGTCCCAAAGCTTTTGGATTGTTGTATTTTCATTTTCGTTTGTTTCCATATATTTTTTAATTTCTTCTCTAATTGCCTGGTTGACCCACTCATTCGTTAGTAGGGTGTTCTTTAACCTCCATGCTTTTGGAGGTTTCCAGACTTTTTTCTGTGGTTGATTTCAAGCTTCATAGCATTGTGGTCTGAAAGTATGCATGGTATGATTTCAATTCTTGTAAACTTATGAAGGGCTGTTTTGTGACCCAGTATATGATCTATCTTGGAGAATGTTCCATGTGCACTCGAGAAGAAAGTATATTCTGTTGCTTTGGGATGCAGAGTTCTAAATAGATCTGTCAAGTCCATCTGATCCAATGTCTCATTCAGGGCCCTTGTTTCTTTATTGACCGTGTGTCTAGATGATCTATCCATTTCTGTAAGTGGGGTGTTAAAGTCCCCTGCAATTACCACATTCTTATCAATAAGGTTGCTTATGTTTATGAGTAATTGTTTTATGTATTTGGGCGCTCCGGTATTCGGCACATAGACATTTATAATTGTTAGCTCTTCCTGATGGATAGACCCTGTCACTATTATGTAATGTCCTTCTTCATCTCTTGTTACAGCCTTTAATTTAAAGTCTAGTTTGTCTGATATAAGTATGGCTACTCCAGCTTTCTTTTGGCTTCCAGTAGCATGATAAATAGTTCTCCATCCCCTCACTCTCAATCTAAAGGTGTCCTCAGGTCTAAAATGAGTCTCTTGTAGACAGCAAATAGATGGGTCTTGTTTTTTTATCCATTCTGATACCCTATGTCTTTTGGTTGGCGCATTTAACCCATTTACATTCAGTGTTATTATAGAAAGATGTGGGTTTAGAGTCATTGTGATGTCTGTATGTTTTATGCTTGTAGTGATGTCTCTGGTACTTTGTCTCACAGGGTCCCCCTTAGGATCTCTTGTAGGGCTGGTTTAGTGGTGACAAATTCCTTCAGTTTTTGTTTGTTTGGGAAGACCTTTATCTCTCCTTCTATTCTAAATGACAGACTTGCTGGATAAAGGATTCTCGGCTGCAGATTTTTTCTGTCTAGCACACTGAAAATCTCGTGCCAATTCTTTCTGGCCTGCCAAGTTTCAAAAGAGAGATCAGTCACGAGTCTTATAGGTCTCCCTTTATATGTGAGGGCACGTTTACCCCTTGCTGCTTTCAGAATTTTCTCTTTATCCTTGTATTTTGCCAGTTTCACTATGATATGTCGTGCAGAAGATCGATTCAAGTTACGTCTGAAGGGAGTTCTCTGTGCCTCTTGGATTTCAATGCCTTTTTCCTTCCCCACTTCAGGGAAGTTCTCAGCTATTATTTCTTCAAGTACCCCTTCAGCACCTTTCCCTCTCTCTTCCTCCTCTGGGATACCAATTATGCGTATATT
>NW_024417593.1:0-1144 GCF_014898765.1 Herpailurus yagouaroundi | reverse complement strand
AAACCTTAGAGGAGAAAGCAGGAAAAGACCTCTCTGACCTCAGCCGTAGCAATCTCTTCCTCGACACATCCCCAAAGGCAAGGGAATTAAAAGGAAAAGTGAATTACTGGGACCTTATGAAGATAAAAAGCTTCTGCACAGCAAAGGAAACAACCAACAAAACTAAAAGGCAACCAACGGAATGGGAAAAGATATTTGCAAATGACATATCGGACAAAGGGCTAGTATCCAAAATCTATAAAGAGCTCACCAAACTCCACACCCGAAAAGCAAATAACCCAGTGAAGAAATGGGCAGAAAACATGAATAGACACTTCTCTAAAGAAGACATCCGGATGGCCAACAGGCACATGAAAAGATGTTCAGCGTCGCTCCTTCTCAGGGAAATACAAATCAAAACCACACTCAGGTATCACCTCACGCCAGTCAGAGTGGCCAAAATGAACAATTCAGGAGACTATAGATGCTGGAGAGGATGTGGAGAAACGGGAACCCTCTTGCACTGTTGGTGGGAATGCAAATTGGTGCAGCCGCTCTGGAAAGCAGTGTGGAGGTTCCTCAGAAATTTAAAAATAGACCTACCCTATGACCCAGCAATAGCACTGCTAGGAATTTATCCAAGGGACACAGGAGTACTGATGCATAGGGGCACTTGTACCCCAATGTTCATAGCAGCACTCTCAACAATAGCCAAATTATGGAAAGAGCCTAAATGTCCATCAACTGATGAATGGATAAAGAAATTGTGGTTTATATACACAATGGAATACTACGTGGCAATGAGAAAAAATGAAATATGGCCTTTGGTAGCAACGTGGATGGAACTGGAGAGTGTGATGCTAAGTGAAATAAGCCATACAGAGAAAGACAGATACCATATGGTTTCACTCTTATGTGGATCCTGAGAAACTTAACAGGAACCCATGGGGCAGGGGAAGGAAAACAAACAAAAAAAAAGAGGTTAGAGTGGGAGAGAGCCAAAGCATAAGAGACTGTTGAGAACTGAGAGCAAACTGAGGGTTGATGGGGGGTGGGAGGGAGGAGAGGGTGGGTGATGGGTATTGAGGAGGGCACCTTTTGGGATGAGCACTGGGTGTTGTATGGAAACCAATTTGACAATAAATTTCATATATAAATAAAAAAA
>NW_024417592.1:0-1539 GCF_014898765.1 Herpailurus yagouaroundi | reverse complement strand
GCTCCGGTATTCGGCGCATAGACATTTATAATTGTTAGCTCTTCCTGATGGATAGACCCTGTAACTATTATATAATGCCCTTCTTCATCTCGTTACAGCCTTTAATTTAAAGTCTAGTTTGTCTGACATAAGTATGGCTACTCCAGCTTTCTTTTGGCTTCCAGTAGCATGATAAATAGTTCTCCATCCCCTCACTCTCAATCTGAAGGTGTCCTCAGGTCTAAAATGAGTCTCTTGTAGACAGCAAATAGATGGGTCTTGTTTTTTTATCCATTCTGATACCCTATGTCTTTTGGTTGGCGCATTTAATCCATTTACATTCAGTGTTATTATAGAAAGATATGGGTTTAGAGTCATTGTGATGTCTGTATGTTTTATGCTTGTAGTGATGTCTCTGGTACTTTGTCTCCCAGGGTCCCCCTTAGGATCTCTTGTAGGGCTGGTTTAGTGGTGACAAATTCCTTCAGTTTTTGTTTGTTTGGGAAGACCTTTATCTCTCCTTCTATTCTAAATGACAGACTTGCTGGATAAAGGATTCTCGGCTGCATATTTTTTCTGTCTAGCACACTGAAAATCTCGTGCCAATTCTTTCTGGCCTGCCAAGTTTCAAAAGAGAGATCAGTCATGAGTCTTATAGGTCTCCCTTTATATGTGAGGGCACGTTTACCCCTTGCTGCTTTCAGAATTTTCTCTTTATCCTTGTATTTTGCCAGTTTCACTATGATATGTCGTGCAGAAGATCGATTCAAGTTACGTCTGAAGGGAGTTCTCTGTGCCTCTTGGATTTCAATGCCTTTTTCCTTCCCCAGTTCAGGGAAGTTCTCAGCTATAATTTCTTCAAGTACCCCTTCAGCACCTTTCCCTCTCTCTTCCTCCTCTGGGATACCAATTATGCGTATATTATTTCTTTTTAGTGTATCACTTACTTCTCTAATTTTCCCCTCATACTCCTGGATATTTTATCTCTCTTTTTCTCAGCTTCCTCTTTTTCCATAACTTTATCTTCTAGTTCACCTATTCTCTCCTCTGTGTCCTCTCCGAGCCATGGTGGTTTCCATTTTGTTATGCATTTCGTTTAAAGCGTTTTTCAGCTCCTCGTGACTGTTCCTTAGTCCCTTGATCTGTAGCAAGAGATTCTCTGCTGTCCTCTATACTGTTTTCAAGCCCAGCGATTAATTTTATGACTATTATTCTAAATTCACTTTCTGTTATATTATATAAATCCTTTTTGATCAGCTCATTAGCTGTTGTTATTTCCTGGAGATTCTTCTGAGGGGAATTCTTCTGCTTGGTCATTTTGGATAGTCCCTGGCATGGTGAGGACCTGCAGGGCACTTCCCCTGTGCTGTGGTGTATAACTGGAGTTGGTGGGCGGGGCCGCAGTCCGGCCTGATGTCTGCCCCCAGCCCACCGCTGTGTCCACAGTCAGACTGGTGTGTGCCTTCTGTTCCCCTCTCCTAGGGGCGGGATTCACTGTGGGGTGGCGTGGCCCGTCTGGGCTACTTGCACACTGCCAGGCTTGTGATGCTGGGGATCTGG
>NW_024417591.1:0-5601 GCF_014898765.1 Herpailurus yagouaroundi | reverse complement strand
CTTCATTGTTAGTGTATAAGAATGCAACTGATTTCTGTACATTGATTTTGTATCCTGCAACTTTGCTGAATTCATGGATCAGTTCTAGCAGACTTTTGGTGGAGTCTGTCGGATTTTCCATGTATACTATCATGTCATCTGCAAAAAGCGAAAGCTTGACTTCATCTTTGCCAATTTTGATGCCTTTGATTTCCTTTTGTTGTCTGATTGCTGATGCTAGAACTTGCAGCACTATGTTAAACAACAGCGGTGAGAGTGGGCATCCCTGTCGTGTTCCTGATCTCAGGGAAAAAACTCTCAGTTTTTCCCCGTTGAGGATGATGTTAGCTGTGGGCTTTTCATAAATGGCTTTTATGATCTTTAAGTATGTTCCTTCTATCCCGACTTTCTCAAGGGTTTTTATTAAGAAAGGGTGCTGGATTTTGTCAAAGGCCTTTTCTGCATCGATTGACAGGATCATATGGTTTTTCTCTTTTTTTTTGTTAATGTGATGTGTCACGTTGATTGATTTGCGAATGTTGAACCAGCCCTGCATCCCAGGAATGAATCCCACTTGATCATGGTGAATAATTCTTTTTATATGCCGTTGAATTCGATTTGCTAGTATCTTATTGAGAATTTTTGCATCCATATTCATCAGGGTATTTTTCCATTTTTTGTGTGTGCGTGTGTGTCTTCAATTTCTGTCACAAGCTGTCTATAGTTTTCAATTTTATAGATTTTCACCACTTTGGTTAGATTTATTCTTAGGTATTTTATGTTTTTTTGGTGCAATTGTAAATGGGATCGATTCCTTGATTTCTCTTTCCATTGCTTCATTATTATTGTGCAACATATTTCTGTGCACTAATTTTATATCCTGTGACTTTGCCCCATTCATGGATAAGTTCCAGCAGTTTTTTTGTGGAATCTTTGGTTTTCCATATAGAGTATTATGTCATCTGCAAATAGTGAAAGTTTTTGACCTCCTCCTGGCTGATTTGGATGCCTTTTATTTCTTTGTATTGTCTGATTGCTGACTTCCAAATTATGTTGAATAGTGATGAGAGTGGACATCCCTGACCATGTCTTTTTTCCTGACCTTAGGGGGAAAGCTCTCTACAATGACTCTTATTCCTAGAACTAGATTGTTCCAAATGAAAAGAACAAGACAAAATCTCAGGAAAAAGAACTAAACAAAACAGAGATTAAGAATTAACCTGAAAGGGGTGCCTGGGTGGCGCAGTCGGTTAAGCGTCCGACTTCAGCCAGGTCACGATCTCGCGGTCCGTGAGTTCGAGCCCCGCGTCGGGCTCTGGGCTGATGGCTCGGAACCTGGAGCCTGTTTCCGATTCTGTGTCTCCCTCTCTCTCTGCCCCTCCCCCGTTCATGCTCTGTCTCTCTCTCTCCCAAAAATAAATAAAGGTTGAAAAAAAAATTAAAAAAAAAAAAAAAAGAATTAACCTGAAAGCGGGGCGCCTGGGTGGCTCAGTCGGTTAAGCGTCCGACTTCAGCCAGGTCACGATCTCGCGGTCCATGAGTTCGAGCCCCGCGTCAGGCTCTGGGCTGATGGCTCAGAGCCTGGAGCCTGTTTCCGATTCTGTGTCTCCCTCTCTCTCTGACCCTCCCCGTTCATGCTCTGTCTCTCTCTGTCCCAAAAATAAATAAACGTTGAAAAAAAAAAAAAAGAAGAATTAACCTGAAAGAGTTCGAGGTAATGATTTTAAAGATATTTACCAGACTTGAAGGAATAGTGGGTGAACTCAGTGAGAACTTAAAAAAAAAGATGAAAAATATAAAGAACCAACCCGAGCTGAAGAACACAATAACTTATATGAAAAAATACACTACAGGGAATCAACAATGGAATAGAGGCAGAATAATGGATCAGCAATCTGGAAGACAGGGTAGTGGACAGCACCCAAGATGAACAGCAGTCAACCAATGAGTATAGGTTAAGGGACCTCTGGGAGAACATGAAGCATACTAACATACACATTAGAGGTCCCAGAAGGAAAAGAGAGAAAGGGGCAGAAAAGTTATTTACAGATATAATAGCTGACAACTTCCTTAGCCTGGGTAGAAAACAAACTTCCAAGTCCAGGGAAGAGAGAGCACCAAAAATAAACCCAACAAGGTCCACAAAAAGACATAATTAAAATGGCAAAAAGATTAAACATAAAGAGAACATCTCAAAAGTAACAAAAATATTTAGTCACAGACAAAAGAAAACACTCTAAGGCTATCAATTGATATTTTCAATAGAAACTTTGCAGGTCTTAAAGGAGTATCATGATATATTCAAAGTGCTAAAAGAAAAAAAATTCTCTACATGGCAAGATTATCATTCAGAATTGAAGAAGAAATATTTTCCCAAGTAAACAAAAGTTAAAGGAGTTCTTCACCACTAAATCAGCTTTATAATAAAGGTTAAATGGACATCATTAAGCATAAAAGAAAAAGCCATAAGTAGAAATAAAAAAAATACTAAAGAAAAATCTCACTGGTAAAAGTGGATAAACCACTTATAAATCTAGTATTAAGGTTAAAAAACAAAAGTAGTAAAATCAACTATATGATAACTAAGAAATATACATAAACTTAAAGTATACTATTATATACCTAAAGTGTTGTATATAAACCTCATCTTAACCACGAAAACCTAAAATGGATACACCAAAAATAAAAATAAATCCAAATGTAACACTAAAGAAGAAGCTCAAATCACAAGGAAGGAGAGCAAGAGAAGAACTACAGAAACAATAAGAAAACAACAAAATGGAAATTAGTAAACACCTGTCAATATTATTTTACATGTAAACAGAGTAAATGTTCCAATCAAAAGATATATGGTGGCAGAATGGATAAAAAAAGGCTAGACCTGTCTACATGCTGCCCTCAAGAGACTGACTTGAGACCCAAAGACACACACAGACTGAAAGAGAAGGGATAGAAAAAGATATTCCACGCAATTGGAGATGAAAAGAAAGCTGGGGTAGCAGTAGTTATATCAGACAAAATAGACTTTTCTAAAATTTTTTAACACTCATGTTTGAGCAACAGAGAGCGTGAGTGGGGGGGGGGGGGCAGAGAGAGGGAGATGCATAGTCCGAAGTAGGTTCCATGTTCTGAGCTGTCACATAGAGCCTGACGCAGGGCTCAAGCCGTGAGATCATGACCTGAGCCGAAGTTGGATGCTCCGCCAACTGAGCCACCAAGGCACCCCCAGACAAAATAGACTTTAAAACAAACATTGTAACAAGAGAAAAAGAAGGGCATTACATAAAGATAAAGGGATAATTCTAACAGGAAACAATTGTAAATATGCACCCAACATAGAATCACCTAATTATAAAAATATTAAAAAATATAAAGGGAAAATTTGACAGTAATATAATAGTAGTTGGGATTTTAATGTCCCATTTATACTAATGGATAGATCATCCACACAGAAAACCAATAAGTAAACAGTGGTCTTAGTGACAAATTAGACAAGATGGACTTAATTTATACAAAACATTCCAACCAAGCCAGTGCAATACATATTCTTTTCAAGTACATTGAACATTCTTCAGGATAATCACATATTAGGCAATAAAACAAGCCTCAATCAATTTAAGAAGACTGAAATCTTTTCCAGCCTCAACAGTATGAAACTAAAAATCAATTAAAAGAAAAAAACTTGTAAAACAAACTCATGGAGGCTACTCACCATGCCACTAAACAACCAATGGGTCAATGAAGAAACCAAAGAAGAAATCAAAAAATACTTTGAGACAGATGAAGATGAAAACAATGTTCCAAAATTTTTGGGAGGCAGCACAAGCAGTTCTAAGAGGGAAGTTTATAATGATATAGTCTTACCTCAACAAATAAAAATTTTGGGAATGGTTATTGTACATTTGAAAAAGTTACAGTGTACTTACATGAATGAAGATTTTCTCCAATTATTACAGCATTTACTATACCCTATAATAGTGCAAGTATCACCAACCATTTTTGTAGGAATTCTACTTGAAAATGTGAGTACAGTGTAATTTCACTCAAAGAATGTATTCCCCACAATGTGTTTCACGGAATACATTCTGTAAGGTTTCATGTGTCAAATATGTTTCTAAGAATTATAAAATTTCATTGCATCTAAAAACAGTCATTTTTTTGATAGTGTTTTGTCTTAGTCCATTTGAGATGCATAACAGAATACCACAGATTGAACTATTTATAACAACCCTGATTTTTCCTCATAGTTCTGGGAACAATGAGAACATAAGGAACATAGATCTTGGGAAGTTCAAGATCAAAATGCTGAAAATTTTGGTGTGTAATGAAGGTCTGTTTTTGTTTCACAAATTGCCATCCTGCTATTTACATGGTGGAAGGAGAAAAACAATCTGAAGTTCTTTTTATATGGGCATTATTCCCATTCCTTTGGGCTCTGCTCTCATGATCTAATTAGCTCCCAAAAGGCAAAAGATTGATTTTATGGTGCCATTATATTTTGAGTTTGGAATTCAACATATGGATTTGAGGGGGGGGACACAAGTTCATTCTAGAACAGTATTCCCCTAAACTCCCCAATTTATATCTTTCTCACATGCATACACATTTGTCCCATCCCAACAGCTCCCAAAGTCTTAATTCCAGTATCAACTCTAAAGTCTAGGACCAAAGTCTTATCTAAATATCATCTAAATCAAATGTTGGATCAACACACTCTTGGGAAGATTCATCCTGAGACAAAGTTATCCCCAACTATGCATCTATGAAGCCAAACAAGTTGTGTGTTTCAAAGTTATCCTACTGTGGTAGCCATAAGATAGACATTCCCATTCCAAAAATGAGAAATAGGAAAAAAGAATGGGGCAAGGGGTACAAGATAAGTCCAAAATATGACAGGACAGAAAACGTTAAAGGTAATGCTTGGAGATTAATCCTTTGTTTCCATACCTCACCCTCTCAGCAGCCCATGAAGGTGGCAAATTCATCACCACAGCTCAGCATGACTGCACCCCCCCCCACATGCTTGCTGGCTGTCCTGGGGTCCCACCCACACCACAGTACTTCCAAGCTGGGGTCTTCCACTCTTAGTGCCAGACATGCCTGTCCATTGAATCTTACACGGAATCATCTCTGTTCCTTGGGTCTATACACTGCATGTTTGCAGAGTTCACATCCCTTGGACGCCACGAAAATTTGCCGCCTGCACCTTCCAGAGGGGACCCCATATCCCATGCTGCAAGGGGAGCTTAGAAGTATGACACCAGAGAAAGGGGAGCAGAGTCCATGATGGAAGGTGCCACAATGGCAATGTGACACAAAGTCCTACCAGCACTGGTGGCCACACCTCCTTTCAAATCTGGGTGGAGCTGGCAATGCCCTTCAACCTCTGTGCCTGTAATAAGAGTCATATTTCTGATTATCTCTAAATTATCTTCATGTCAATCTTCCATTGTTTTGAAGAATAGCTCCTGGCTTTTGTTGACTAATCCATAACTAATCTATCAAAGGGTCATTTGGCCACAGTGACAGAATTCTCAGTTTTTGGTATATGGATAGGTTGAGATATTACAAATCTTTAAGTTCTCAATTTTTTGCTCAAAAATTCGACCTTTTTTTTTTTTT
>NW_024417590.1:0-2622 GCF_014898765.1 Herpailurus yagouaroundi | reverse complement strand
TAGAGGAGAAAGCAGGAAAAGACCTCTCTGACCTCAGCCGTAGCAATCTCTTCCTCGACACATCCCCAAAGGCAAGGGAATTAAAAGCAAAAGTGAATTACTGGGACCTTATGAAGATAAAAAGCTTCTGCACAGCAAAGGAAACAACCAACAAAACTAAAAGGCAACCAACGGAATGGGAAAAGATATTTGCAAATGACATATCGGACAAAGGGTTAGTATCCAAAATGTATAAAGAGCTCACCAAACTCCACACCCGAAAAGCAAATAACCCAGTGAAGAAATGGGCAGAAAACATGAAGAGACACTTCTCTAAAGAAGACATCCGGATGGCCAATAGGCACATGAAAAGATGTTCAGCATCGCTCCTTATCAGGGAAATACAAATCAAAACCACACTCAGGTATCACCTCACGCCAGTCAGAGTGGCCAAAATGAACAAATCAGGAGACTATAGATGCTGGAGAGGATGTGGAGAAATGGGAACCCTCTTGCACTGTTGGTGGGAATGCAAATTGGTGCAGCCGCTCTGGAAAACAGTGTGGAGGTTCCTTAGAAAATTAAAAATAGACCTACCCTATGACCCAGCAATAGCACTGCTAGGAATTTATCCAAGGGACACAGGAGTACTGATGCATAGGGGCACTTGTACCCCAATGTTCATAGCAGCACTCTCAACAATAGCCAAATTATGGAAAGAACCTAAATGTCCATCAACTGATGAATGGATAAAGAAATTGTGGTTTATATACACAATGGAATACTAACGTGGCAATGAGAAAAAATGAAATATGGCCTTTTGTAGCAACGTGGATGGAACTGGAGAGTGTGATGCTAAGTGAAATAAGCCATACAGAGAAAGACAGATACCATATGGTTTCACTCTTATGTGGATCCTGAGAAACTTAACAGGAACCCATGGGGGAGGGGAAGGAAAAAAAAAAAAAGAGGTTAGAGTGGAAGAGAGCCAAAGCATAAGAGACTGTTGAGAACTGAGAGCAAACTGAGGGTTGATGGGGGGTGGGAGGGAGGAGAGGGTGGTTGATGGGTATTGAGGAGGGCACCTTTTGGGATGAGCACTGGGTGTTGTACGGAAACCAATTTGACAATAAATTTCATATATAAATTAAAAAAAAGAAAAGAAAAAGAAAATTACAGCATTAAAAGAGCTTGCTTTCATTTTTCAAAAAGGGGTGCCACCATTTATAACACAGTGTCTCATAACTCCTATTTGAGTTTCCAGATTTTGTAATAATAAAAAAAAATCTCTGTGTATTACTTTATCAATGTGATTTTTATGATGCTGGATAACTATAATTCAGATGGAAAATAAACAGCAATATACGCACACACACAAAAGAAGGTACCTGGCTCTTTACTTAAATCTACCATAACAATTACCCTAAGATACAAAATGCTTTAAAATAGCAATTAGGGACAATGCTATAATGAAGACTGTGCTCAGAGTTACAAAAATTCTTTTCAGACGCAAAGAAATCTGTCATATTAAACAGACAGATAAGAGTCAGCAAATAAGGTGAAAGAATGTACTAATGGTCTCATCTTTAGTTATTTGGAAAATTACAGAAATGATCTCATAGCTTGTTCTCTTCATTAACTCACATAAATAAGACAGTAATGATAAAACAGTTGAAGGAATTTGCCCATTAGTCCTCACTGGGACCTGTGCTCCTGCTTAGTGACTGTCTAGATCTATACATTTTGCTTATTCAGCTGGAAAAACATACCAGAATCTGAATTCTAAATGAAGAGTGGAGAGAAAATCCCTATCCTTTGGAAAATATGAGAGAAAGAAAATTAAATATTGACTAAAGTGGAGAATTTCTAATTGGATGGGAAAAGTTAATTTATGTGGAATAGAAAATGAGACCATATCTCAAAATGGTCTCAGATACATGAGCATTTACGAGTCATATTTTTCCATTGTGTATTGCTATGGATTTCATGGTAAATCTTCATAGCTGTTCCTGTGTTGCATGCTTTCTTATCTCCACTATTTTTCTATCAATAGACTAAAGAGAGCATACTCCTGGTTAAATATATACAAATCAACTGTCTCTAATTGTAATAATTATGCAAGCAGAGTTTATTGCTTTTGCTTTCATTTGACTGAAATTCATGTATACAAAGCTTTATTTTACATTATATGTACTGAATCCTTATTGTCTTTTACTTTCACATTTCATAACTTGCCTTCTTAGCCAGTATTCTTTCATATATGCCCCTGTCGACTTTACGCCCTCCCCCTTGAGCTACAAAGTAGTCTTTAGACATATTGATAGCTTTTTACCCCGTGCTAAATTGATCTGATTTTATATATATATATATATATATATATATATATATATATATATATATATTGACGTTTATTTGTTATTGAGAGACAGAGAGACACAGAGCGTGAGTAGGGGAGAGGCACAGAGAAGGGGAGACACAGAATCCGAAGCAGGCTCCAGGCTCCAGGCTATCAGCACAGCGCCCCACGGGGGCTGGAACTCACAAACCTCAAGATCATGGCCTGAGACAAACCCGGATGCTTAACCAGCTGAGCCACCCAGGCGCCCCTAAATTGATCTTTTTTTTTTTTTTTTTTTTTTTTTT
>NW_024417589.1:1486-3364 GCF_014898765.1 Herpailurus yagouaroundi | reverse complement strand
TCACCGAATTCATTTCAGAGCTCTATGGTGAAGGTGCTAGGTTGAGCCCTGATTTTAGAGCTGAGAAAACTGAGTAACAAAGAAAAAAAGTAATTTGTCCAAAGGTCTGCTGCTAGAAATAGATCAAAATAGGATTTGAGATCCCAGGCAGCCTGGCTCCAGGGGGCACCCTCTTAGTCACTGAACTCTATTGCTTCTTGCTAAGCAAGAATTTGCTGTAGGATAGGGAATTTAAGCGGTATTGGGTTGCAAATACGATCCTTAAGATGGCAAAGGTTCCACCCAATTCATCTGATCACAAAAGGGTAAGAGTTAATCAAAAGTTGATGATGCAGGTGTTTGTAAAAAGACAGAATGCGAGAGAGAATCCCCCGTATAGACTGCTGCTGTTACACATCAAATTGAAGTGAGACAGCTAATTGTTGTAACAATTGGGAGCAGAAACTCCATAAACACATTGCATTCATTCAGTATGGACAGGGTCCTTTGCCCATCGCTGGCACTGTAGTAATGACACACGGATAGCTAAGGAGAGTCCTGCCCATGAGGAACACATGGTCCAGGAGGGGAGCAAGGGCTACGTACGTAGGTTCATGACAACACAACTAGTGGGAAGAAGAACTGTGGACACACAAAGGGGAAGTAAGCACACCTAAGACACTTTCCATAAAGAAAGACATAAGAAAGGAACAAAACCTCGTAGAGTTGTGGAAGCATCCTTCTTGTAGGCTCTCATGAGTGTATTTTCACTAAGTCCATAACAATTGGGAGCTGATCCCTGCTGAGCCAAGCTCCTCCAGGACAGAACCTTCCTCTGTTCAGTTGACTTCAAGTGACCCTGGGTATTCAGCCCTTCTCCAGTGTCCTTCTCCCACCATCCCACTACTGGCCCTCTTGATTCCTAGATTCCTAGGAAAATCAGCCTATAACGTCAAATCCTTATTTGTTGTTAGTTCCTTCCAGAGACAGGGTCTCCACGATGCTATCGATTCTTTCAGTGGAATCCTTCCCATGGGCTGCACAAGGAACTCCATGATACGAGTTCAATGCCTCCTCAAATGATGGGTTTTATGAGAAGTTATGTATTGTGAGCTTGGGTTAGAAATCGTCCACATCATTCCCAATCTCAAGGCTTGTTTTGGACAAAGGATGAAGATAAAAAGCAACGAATACATAAAAGACTTTTGTAAGAAATTCAGCCTAAATACAGCAAAAGAAAAGATGGGGGGAAGTGTCTTTTCATTTCATGTTAACAGCCAAAGAGAAAAAGCTTCTTTAGATTTCAAGAAGAAAGATATCAGTACACAAAGCAAGCTTTAAAGGTGAGCATTAACATCTTGTCAGTAGAGCTTTTTAGTACAAACTCTACAGATTATGGTGTTTCTCATAACTCCTTGCTGCCCTAGGGAAAAGTACTTAATCGCCTAACTTTTATCTGAGTTCATGGCTATTTTCCTTTCATTTTTAAAGCTTAGCTTATCTTAGTTCATCAAATATTTTTTTTCTTTTTTTGATGACAGAAATCTCATTTACACTCCTGAACATCCTATTACCCTTGACAGGCACCTAGCATTCTGCCTTGCACATCTACTTACTTAGGTGGGGAAAATGAAAAAAAAAAACAAAACAAAAAAAACAAAAACAAAAACAAAAACAAAACAACAAAACACGCATTTGTTTCTTCCCAATCCACAGACAGAATAAACTCTTAACGGAAATAATAAAATATTTGGGCACTGAACACGTGACTGCTCTTAAATGTTCATATATTCAAATTGAGAACATTTTTTATTTGACAGGTTTGCTCAAATGCCCAAGAGAACGATTCAAAAATAAAGAGAACTCTGGGAATCAATGGGTTAGGAAGGTCATGAAAAA
>NW_024417589.1:0-1386 GCF_014898765.1 Herpailurus yagouaroundi | reverse complement strand
TTCCTTTCATTTTTAAAGCTTAGCTTATCTTAGTTCATCAAATATTTTTTTTCTTTTTTTGATGACAGAAATCTCATTTACACTCCTGAACATCCTATTACCCTTGACAGGCACCTAGCATTCTACCTTGCACATCTACTTACTTAGGTGGGGAAAATGAAAAAAAAAAAAAAACAAAAAACAAAAACAAAAACAAAAACAAAACAACAAAACACGCATTTGTTTCTTCCCAATCCACAGACAGAATAAACTCTTAACGGAAATAATAAAATATTTGGAACTGAACACGTGACTGCTCTTAAATGTTCATATATTCAAATTGAGTACATTTTTTATTTGACAGGTTTGCTCAAATGCCCAAGAGAACGATTCAAAAATAAAGAGAACACTGGGAATCAATGGGTTAGGAAGGTCATGAAAAAATTGGAGACTACGATCCAGATCTTTAAAAACTCTGAATGTATACTCACAAAGACCTAACGACTTTGGATAACCAGGTTAAAAATAGTGCTTTGAAAGTCCATAGAGCTGTAGCATTCGAAGGCAAGGTTTCTTACTGTATGGTCTGATACCTCTCCCTAATCAACGGAATCATGGAGGGCTTACTACAGGAGCGGATTCCGAATTCACACCAAATTCTAAATTTTTAGGTAATGTGTCAGTTTCTGTCAAGATAACCCAAACTAGTAACAGCATTCCAGTCTGCAAAGGACACAGGAGCCCCACTGTCTTTAGCATAAAGTTTAGGTTGCTTTGGTAGGTGGATGAAAGCAACGAAACACAGAAGTGTGCAGGGAGAAGTGGAGACTTGAAGTGTTTGAAATGCATACTGTCTCATTTCTCAGGGAGGGCACAGAGACGGCTTGATGGCACCCAAATCAGGTGTTTCTGTCTGAACTCGTCCTGCTACCCAGTCCACCATCAACCATAAAGATTATCCAGAGAATGATCTGCATCTGCATCTGCATCTGTATCTGCTGGAGATTCCCTGACTAACCAGATCCTCACTGCTGCTGGGGCTGAGTGTGTGGGGTGGGAGGTAGATAAACGGAGACAATCAGACAAGCCCAAGTGGCCAAGATCTAGATGGAGTCCACCCTAACTGTTACCGTGGCCATGCCTGAAGTTTCCAGAGCTGATGATGCTACATGCGGGGCCACCATTGTTCCGTGATGATATTGCAGTTGGTACATGATGCTAAGAATTAAAACAAGGAAGCGTGGTAACTTAGTATATATTATAACGTGTCAACAAGAAGGCAAAGAAAACTCTTGGTTTGTACTTTGTTGGCAATTACTAATAGATATGAAAATTACCATGGCTCCTAGGAGGCAAGGTTCTTGCCAACAGAAATACAACGCTAATACAGGAGCACCTTCCAAGGGT
>NW_024417588.1:1442-1995 GCF_014898765.1 Herpailurus yagouaroundi | reverse complement strand
TTTTTCTCTGTACTTTAAATACATTAATTTTTTAAATGTTCATTTATTTTTGAGAGAGACAGAGAATCAGAGCACAAGCGGGGGAAGGGGAGAGAGAGAGGGAGACCCAGAATCCGAAGCAGGCTCCAGGCTCTGAGCTGTCAGGAAAGAGACTGACACAGGGCTTGAACCCACGAACCGTGAGATCATGACCTGAGCCGAAGTTGGACGCTTAACCAACTGACCCACCCAGGTGCCCCTAAACACATTAATTTTTAAATGATATTACTCTTTTTTTCATCTGGTGGTAAAATACTGGTGCAACTTTTTATCAAAAAAAGTTGAAGACAGGGGCGCCTGGGTGGCGCAGTCGGTTAAGCGTCCGACTTCAGCCAGGTCACGATCTCGCGGTCCGTGAGTTCGAGCCCCGCGTCGGGCTCTGGGCTGATGGCTCGGAGCCTGGAGCCTGTTTCCGATTCTGTGTCTCCCTCTCTCTCTGCCCCTCGCCCGTTCATGCTCTGTCTCTCTCTGTCCCAAAAATAAATAAACGTTGAAAAAAAAAAAAAACTTAAAA
>NW_024417588.1:0-1342 GCF_014898765.1 Herpailurus yagouaroundi | reverse complement strand
TGAGCCCCGCGTCGGGCTCTGGGCTGATGGCTCGGAGCCTGGAGCCTGTTTCCGATTCTGTGTCTCCCTCTCTCTCTGCCCCTCGCCCGTTCATGCTCTGTCTCTCTCTGTCCCAAAAATAAATAAACGTTGAAAAAAAAAAAAACTTAAAAAAAAAAAAAAAGTTGAAGACAGATATAAAGGAATTTCCCCAGTTGGAAATGGCCCTTCAGTTGCCATTAAATAAAATTTCTCAACCTAACTTATCAAGAAAAAGAATTAGTAGTTGCCATTATAAGCAAAAACAGAAAATACTATAGCATCCCTACATTGCTCCTTACAACACATACTCTGAAAGAATCAGAGACATTTTATAGATGTTTAATTGGTTTTAAAAAGGCACATGGGTGTGATATTTTTTTAACGTTCTTGAAATGTCCCCACCTCTGTTTCTGTTGCAGAGATGACATCTGTGACTATCAGTATAGACAAGAAGTTTGTTTGAACTAAAGAAGGACAGGGACGTCTGGGTGGCTCAGTCAGTTAAGCGTCTGACTTCTGCTCAGGTCACCACCTCACGGTTCATGAGTTCAAGCCCCATGTCAGGCTCTGTGCTGACAGCTCGGAGCCTGGAGCCTGCTTCGGGTTTTGTGTCTCCCTCTCTCTGCCCCTCCCCTGCTCATTCTCTCTCTGTGTGTGTGTGTGTGTGTGTGTGTGTGTGTGTGTGTGTGTGTCTTTCTCTTAAAAAATAAATTAAAAAAACATTTTAAAAAGATACAGATAAACAAAAAGTAAAATGTTTGTAAAAGACATACTATGCAAATGCTAGTGATAAAACAGGCACAGTGGATATATTAAGTTCAGACCATGTAAACTTTAGAATAAGGCATATTACAAGAGATAGAGATGTTTTATAATGATAAAAGCTTCGATGTATAAAAAAATATAACCACACTAAACAGTAAGAACTGAATTAAAGGTTTCACAACATATGGAGAAAAACTATCGAAGAAAGTGGAAAGAAATATGGATTAGTTCCTGGTTATATTTGAAGATGGCAGTGATCCTTTTTTTTTTTTTTAATTTTTTTATATATGAAATTTATTGTCAAATTGGTTTCCATACAACACCCAGTGCTCATCCCAAAAGGTGCCCTCCTCAATACCCATCACCCACCCTCTCCTCCCTCCCACCCCCCATCAACCCTCAGTTTGCTCTCAGTTCTCAACAGTCTCTTATGCTTTGGCTCTCTCCCACTCTATCTTCTGTTTTTCTTCCGATCTGTACGTAAGATCTCCCCCCATGGGTTCCTGTTCAGTTTCTCAGGATCCACATAAGAGTGAAACCATATGGTATCTGTCTT
>NW_024417587.1:0-7257 GCF_014898765.1 Herpailurus yagouaroundi | reverse complement strand
GGCGTAGGGACAACCCTCCTGCTGAGAGACCTTCATCCTTCCTCCCTCAGGCTTGTGAGTCTCCCACAAGGCACCACAGATTTTGCATTAGGAGCCCTTTTACCAGCCTGGCCACTGCCTACCACACAGTCACTACCTGAGCTCTCAAGAATGCCTCTTGTCCTGGAAGCTGGGAATACATGGACCTGTTGAACGTGATTTCAGCCACACTTACAATCAATACCTTCTTCTGCAATGTCTACAAAACAGAGGGGGCACAGATGAGGAACTAGCACTGGGAAAGGCACAGAGTTCAAGAAATGTCCTGGCTGGAGGATGGACACAGACGTCATCTGGTGGCACCTGAATCCTGTGGTGGGGCAGTGGGGGGTGGGTGGACTCTGCTGTTGGGCCTACACACCTGGCTGACCCAGCCAAAGCTGAGGTTGCCCTTTAGGATGAAGTCAAGTTCCTCCTGGACGCCGAAGGAAGGCAGGTCACAGTGGAACCTCAGGCAGTCAGCAATTGAGCAGTTCTAGGGACAGAGAAGTAGCATTAGGCCAGAGAAAGGTGGTTTTGAAGGCAGATGACAGCATAAAACTGATTGATGTGAGAGGAGCAGTCACAATTGAATTCAAGAGGGCTGTTCAGCAGACAGCCATCTGAATGTAATACAGGTTCTTGAATTAAACTCTTCTGGTGTGTGCTTTGAAGTGGAAATGGCCCAGAGCCCTCCTTTTACCAGCACGGGATTCTTCTGAATGTGGGTCAGGAAGTCAGACTCTATGGGCACCATTCTCTCTGAAGAACACTGAATGGAGGGGTTCTAGGAAAAAACACAGAGAACAAGCATCTAAGGGGGTTGGGCATCAGGAATTCATGAGGGACAGAGAGATCCAAGTAAAGGGCATTAGCTGGGGAGCTGTACACAGCCCTTGAGTACCTGGGGGTGGAAAACCCCTAACTCTGTCCACACAGGCACCCCATTCAGCTCCACAGGCACAGAGAAGTTGATGCTGACAGGCAGGTCCCTCTGTCCAAGATTGTTCACCTGCACAGAGGGCAGTGAGAGCAAAGACCATGCCAAATGCCATATCCCTCCCTAATTGCTGGCTCCTAGCCCCCTGCCACAGCCCATGCTCTTGAGTCAGCATCACTTGCCTGGTATCTATGCTGAGCCTGCCTGCTTTCCTCCCAGTCCAAGGCTGAGAAGTTGAGGTACTTGGTGGACTCTTCATGGCTGGGGAGAAAAGAGGCACAGATGGATTTGAAGTTCCTTGAGGGACTCCTAAAGAGGCTCACGTTAGCATCATGACAGGATAGGTAGCCAGTGGGGCCTTGGGGTGGCCTTCAATGAATTCTGTGACTGATCTGAGGTAATGGGAGGATTTAGGGAGCAGGGCTGGGCTTCAAGCTGGGTGCAAGCTTCTTGCAGAGCTGTCAATGGAGTAAACTGCCAAGGAGGCTGGCAGAGAGCACCGTGAAAGGGACCCAGAGCTATGCCATTGACTCACTAGGGAGCAGGGGCCAAACCATCTCTCTTTGTGTCTCCGTTTTCCTTTCAGGCCCTCATGGGCACAGAGGATACAGGATATGCATGTGAGACCCAGCAAAGTTTTGGGGAGACTTGGACTTACACTATTGATAAATGTTTACTGGACACTACCACTGTCTGGCCTCCCACAGACCTTCCTTCCTCTCCTGTTTCCTTGGCTTTTCTGGTCCTGGGACTTAGAGGTGAGGGAAGGCCTAACAGTACTCTTTACTGGATCTCAGCATAACAATTCCTGCTGAGCCCTACCCAAGCCCATGTGTGGAGACCCAGTGGCCAGCCTGGCTCCTCACACAGGTGGGTGGGCTCACCTCTGCCCTTCTTGCTCCACTTCTTGGGTACCTGTCCTTTGCCCACACAGTCCTAATTCTAGACCACTTCCACTCTAAACTCTCATCCCTCCTCTGTGAGAAGCTTCCCCAAAATGCCCCAGCCTCATCCCTGTGGGCCTCTCTGAATGCTCCCACCCACAGAGTCAAATCAGCTGAGTACACCTGAACTGTAGGGCCAAATATGCCTAGATATGCCCTGCCCATGGGTTTCCAGTACACACTCCAGCAAACAAGCTCAGAGCATGCACCTGGCTGGGCTGCTGAGACCTCCCAATGTGGAGATGTGAATTAGAACGTGACACTGGGCAGGAGGAGGGTGTCCAATGAGGCACAAGGGCAGAACTAGCACAGGGAAAGGTACCCAGGCTAAGCCACACAGACTTGTTGCATATCATGGATGTATACATCCCACAAGGGCAGGAGATTGTGTCTGGTTTTGATTATACAATACAGACTCAATAAATTTTTGCTGAATTTCAAATGAATTTATGGAAAGCAGCCAGAGCACTGTGCTTAGAACACAGAAAATGCTAGGAAGCTATTTACTGAAAGAAGGTATCTGCTCCAACACATGACTTGACTCCTGAGTCTTAAACACCTCATCTATTACCCTTCCTGGAGCAGCATTTTAAGCTCTTTTTCTTTTATCTAACTTCTCCCTGAAATTTGACCTCTACAGCAAGCAGGTCATTTGTCTCTATACCTCCCAAAAGGGACTGGGAAGAGGAGGATTAGCAGGTCTAACGCCCTGCAGGTGTAAATCTGTTCCTTTCAATGAAGAATTGTCTCACCCAAATGTCAATGACTCCTTTGAGAACCACTGCTGGCTAATCCCAATGCCATGGACTCTAAAATTTAGCAGAGGCCTCCCCTGACAGAAGGCTCTAGCTGCTCTTGGGAACTCATATAGCTTCAGAGTACAGAACCATGGAGAGGTCCTTGATGAGCTTCTGCCTTGGATCAGAGTAACCTCACTTCCAAATAAAGCTGTAGGAATCTTGAGACATGGAAATGTCTCATATTTCTCAGGAAACCCAGGAAAATCTTGGTGTTTCTAAAAAAGCCTTCTGAGAACTGTAACGTCTATTAAATGTATAACAATAGTAATACTACAATTATTATTATCATAGCTATCCCTCAATAAACACTCGATGCTTAATTAGTAAGTGCTAGCAGTATCATCTACCAGTTGAAAAGGTGGTGATAAAACCTGAATGTTCCAGATGTTGAACTGCTGCAGGGGGTAAAATCCTTTCCTAGCCCCATCAGAGTGATAGAGAAGAACACTTTTGAGCTGGTGGTATGGTACCTGCTGATCACAGTGTAGATGGCATACTTCACCATGAGCTCCATCTGAAAGGTGGTCTTGCTGGTCCTGGGAGTAGTATTTTCACTGGAGAAAGAGGAGGAGCCTAATTGGCAAGGACCCCAGAGGAGGAGGCTAGGGGCAAGGAGGCACTGCCCCAGGCCTGGCCCAGCTCACCTGCTCACATTAGCTGTCAGAAGCAACCTATCACCCAGTATGGCCTTGGGGGAGACATCAAAGGTGACCATGAAGGTCATCTGAGGAAGAGGCAAGAATGAGGGAGTCACCAAGAAATGAGACAGGGTAGGGGCAGGTAAGCAGTGGGTGGGCAGAAGCAAGGCTGACCTTAGCACCCTCATGGAAGATGAGGTGGTTGATGCTGCAACGGGTGCTCTGAGTACTCTGGCCCTGGGCTGGGGTACCATCACAGGTCAGGCTTGGGGAGTGTGCCTGCAGCTGGTTCTAGGCAAGGGCAAGTAAAGAAAAGGCAGGCGAGCATTGTTTAATATTCTAGAGACTCCATGAAGTAGTGAGTTTCCTGGTATGTATCTTAAGGTTATGTTTTTTAAAATTTCTTCAGACACTATCTGGTCAAATTTCTTCCTAATGTAGAAATGCCAGATTTATTAGAGTTTACCCTCTTTTTATTTTTTGTTCTTTTAAAAGAGCTTTTTATTATGGAAATTTTCAAACATACTCAAAAGTAGAAAGACAGACTAGATAAGTCAACCCTCTTTGTTTCCATCACTCAATTTAAATTTCTACTCTTGTTTTATTCAGCTGCTTGACAATTTCTTCTGAATAATTTAAAGCACATTCTGAATATCACATCATTGTATCCAGAAACACTTCAGTGTATGCCACCAACAGATAAGGGTATTTTTTAACAGTCTTGTGGTTACAAGACTTAAGACTTAAGAAATCACACTCAATAAAATAACTCCTTAATACTAGCTAATATCCAGGTCATGTTCAGTCTTCACATTGTCTCCAATAATGTTATTTTGAAGCTCATTTTCACTTATTTTTTACAGCTATTTTTAAAATCAATATCCAATGAAGGTTCACATATTGCATTTGGTTGACACATCTAGTAGTACATTCAATGATAGGGTGCTCAACCCTCACACAACCAGAATTTGCCATTCCTAGTGCATTCCTTCATACATAAATCAAAATATGCTCCCATTGGGAATATTACTAGCCTAAGAGAGACATAGGAGACCAACCAACCAAATGGAAGGTATAGACCTAGTTTAGATGTTTGTTCATATAAACCAGCTGTAAAAAAGATATTTTTGAGACAATTAAGGAAATTAGACTATGGTCTAAATACAAAGGAATCATTCATTTTGTTGGATGTGATCATGATATCGGGGTCATGTAAGATGTGTGGGAGGAATTCAATGACATGTTGTCTGGGACTTGTTTTAAAATACATCAGCAAAGGGAAAAAACCCAGATGAAATAAATGTGGTCAAATGTTAATAATTGTTGAATTTGGATGATAAATTGTGGGGAGGTTTGTTGAACTACCTCTTATTTTTGTAAATGTTTAACATTTCATAATAAAATTTTCATTAAACAACCTGTTTCTCTTTGACTCCCTGTTGTCCTAGTTCTATCTTCTAGAATAGAAATTGCCAAATGACACCTCACCATCAATTTTTATAAATAAACTTTTATTGGAAAACAGCTATGCTCATTCATATACATACTTTCATTGTCAATGGCTACTTTCATTCTACAACAGCAGAGGTGAATAGATGTGACAGACACTGTGTGATCCACAAAGCTGAAATATTTATCATCTAGTCCTTCATAGAAAAAGTGAAATCAGTAACCAAATGGTTAACAAGACTAATATGTGCAACTACAACTTTTTACCCAAACTTGCTTGTTCTCAGAATGTGGCCTACCACCACATTTCTGTAGAAACAGTCTTGCCTAAAACCATGATAACAAAACACTTGATTTAGGTGTTTTGCAGAGACTCGGGCCTCATCAAGAAACTGGCCAGAACTGATCAGGACCACTGACTGCCTCTTTGACCATGCACAAATGCACAAGGGGTGAACTTTTGACATAGAAGTCAAGTCTTGAATCATGCTAAGAAAACCATCTTCTGGTAATACGTAACATGCATGACAGCTTATGCAAAAGCTTCTCACGGTGCAGATAACAAAATGACCGCAATCCTCCCCTACTTATTAACTTCCTTTATCTGATTCTAAAGTCATATCACTCTTCTCCCCTATAACCAGACCTTGTTTTATTTGCCTTTAAATATCCCTGACTCTCCCTTTCCTTATGCAATGTCTCAATGATTGGCTTTACTGCACATTGAGAGCATGCACTTGGATTTGGTTACAAATTTGGCAAATCAGCCAGGAACTCTGCCTGTGGTTTGTCTACTCTCCAGCCAGTAAAAGTAACAGGAGGTTGGTGATAAGTCCAAGCAGTGTCCTAGGCTCTTTTGTTCTAGAGACCATCCCAGGGGCACCACCCCAACTTGGCACCACTGACTTTCTATGTTTAATTTAACTCTGTGGCAAGGAAACATCTTTTGGTTTGGACAGACATCTTTTCAAGAGTATTTTGGTATCATAGCATGTGAGCTTATTTCTTATTCTCATTCAGTTGCCTCAAAATAGGTAGGGGCATTTGGTTTGGTTCTCTTAGCCTCCTTTTCTTGCTTAACTAAGAAAAGTTTCCTAGGGTGCTAAGTGAAATAAGTCAGTCAGAGAAAGACAATACCATATGATTTAACTCATATGTGGTACTTAAGGAACAAAACAGATGAACACAGGGGAAAGGAAGGAAAAATAAAATAAGATAAAGACAGAGGGGGAGGCAAACCATAAGAGACTCTTAAGTAATAGAGAACAAACTGAGGGTTGCTGGAGGGGAAGTAGATGGGGGGATGGGATAAATGGGTAATGGGCATTAAGAAGGGCACTTGTTGGAATGAGCACAGGGTGTTATATGTAAGTGATGAATCACTAAATTCTACTCTTGAAACCAATATTACGCTATATGCTCTATATTAAGTAACTTGAATTTAAATAAAATCTTGGAAGAAAAAAATAAAATAAAATAAAATAAAATAAAATAAAATAAAATAAACATAAAAAGAAAAAGTTGACTAGAAAATTTTTTGATTCAGTCAGTGAAGACCCAACTTTCAGAGAGGAACTAGAGACTGGGAAGCCATTTGATTCAGTAGGTGAAGCCCCAACTTTTAGTGAGGAACTAAATGCTTACAGTAGTACTCTCTGAGCTTCATCTGGTATGTTTGTTGCTGCAGCTTTTGGTATCTTTGCATAATACCAGCCATGTTCTAATTAGAAAATGAGAAATGACTATTTGATTTCTGCATGTAGCCCTTTGGGCTATACTCTCCAAAATTGGGCAGTGTTTAGTTATGAAACTATGAAAAAATTATCTTTTTTTGCAACACTGCTTGGCCAAAATATGTTACATTCTGGAGAAAAATGACCATTAATTAATGGATTCATAAATTATAATACCATTTTACAGTTAGATATTTGTAAAAGGGAAGGTAAATGGGATGAAATACCTTCTGTTCAGTCTTTTATGATTTTGTATCAGAATAAGCTGGCTCAGAAAAGATGTAAAATTTTACTCCAACAGCACAGTGACACTAAAAAATCTGTGTTGCCTGAATCCAACTGGAGAAAAGAGGATAATTTATTGATTATTGAATTAAACCCCCAAAGGGGGTACCAGAGCAGCTGCCCCTCCACAGCATCTCCATTACAACAACTTGAGCACCAAAGGGACCCTGAACCAAGTCCCCTTACTTTGGGGGGGGGGCGCCCAGAGTTTGGAAATATTTCCCCTTCTCATACCCAGCAGGGTGTTTAATTCATCCAGGGAATCACTGATTCCTGAGGATGGCAATATCTGCTAACACAGGTCCCAACTGGATGTTCAGACGCTGGAAGAATGATTTGGGTCCACTCTCCATTCTCTACCTCAGATTTGTTTAATTGAAAAAACAGTATGCTGGAGGAGGAGGGAAGATGGCGGCGTAGGAGGACGCTGGGCTCACCGCGCGTCCTGCT
>NW_024417586.1:0-3683 GCF_014898765.1 Herpailurus yagouaroundi | reverse complement strand
CTTACCAACTGTGTAAGTTGGATGTTGGATGTGTTATTTGGCTTCCTTATAACCCCGTTGCCTCCTTTCTAAGATAAGAATGGTATTGTATATACTTTATAAGATTGTTGTGTGGTTCATATGTAATAATATGTGAAAATAACCCATAACAGTGTCTGGCACAAAAATAAACACTCTTTTAATGTTGCCTATTATTAAGTATATTTTTTCTTTATTTTTTCTCTCCTTGTTTTGCTAGAGTACACCTTCAGATAACTTCCTAATGAAGAATGAGTAGAATCAAATGTTCTGTTTCTTTGCACGTCTGAGATATCTTGAATCCACTCTCAAATTCAATTGATAATTTTGATAGTGTAGAATTCTAGCTTCTTTTTTTAATTGATTTATTTTTTATTTTTTTAAAGTTTACCTCTAACTTAGTTAGCATGTAGTGAATCAATGACTTCAGGAGTAGATTCCTCAGTGCCCCTTACCCATTTAGTCCATCCTCCCCTCCCACAACACCTCCAGTGACCCTCAGTTTGTTCTCCATACGTATGAATCTCTTCTGTTTTGCCCCATCCCTGATTTTATATATTTGTTTCTCTTCGCTTATGTTCATCTCTTCCACTCATAGAATCCTAGCGTCCAATGGCCAGTTGCCCCTTCCATCGATTTTCCCCTAATCACAACCCCATTGGAACTACAATATCTGCTCTTTAGTGTTTTTAACTCACTATCACTTCCACCTTCTTCTAGTTTTCAAAATCATTCAGTACGTCTGGCCTATGCTTAAGGAAAAGGGAATGGAGGTCCCCCTTTTGAAGGGCTTCAAAGAGAATTTATGAACATATTTTAGACAGCCACAGCCTGTCTGCTGGCCTCCTATTATTAACTCTCATCCTGCATGAAAAATATCCTCAACTTTCCCCAAGAATCCTGGCTCTTAAAGACCCAAACCTTGTAACATCAGCTCAAACTCCAGGATATTGTTATGTAAATTAGGTCCAGGTGTGAATGAGTCTCCTTGGGCGCACTGGTCCTCGAATACACTTTCAATCTGAAAACCTATGAATTCAGCATACAACCAACATGGGCATGTGATAACCAGGAAACACACACACAAAACACACACACCACACACACACACACACACACACACACACACACACACACACACACACAAAAACAAACAAACCAACAAAACACAAACATTGCTGTTCCAAAGAAAGGAAGGAGGTTATCATGAATGAGTCACTGGTCCATAGCAATCGTGAAGTTCAGCTGGTACAGGTAGGCAGTCCTTTCATTGGGTCTTAAGGCCTGGGAATGAACTTCCATGGCCCTAGCTCCTCCGGGGTTCTGGCTTTCAACCTCCAAGTCATTCTTCCCTTCTGATGAAAGGTAGCCTGTGTCTACAGCCTTATTGTTGTCTCGGCCTACTTACTGATTGGAGGAGTTTGTGGGTCCAAAGCCTTCTTTCATTTTACTCTCTGGGATTAAGTAAACCTTTCTCTACCATGGACTTCTTCAAACATTTATAAGGAAAAACACTCCTCAACTTCAAGTGATATTGTAATGGAGAGAACCCTGTGCCCCACAGTTTACTCAGCGAGGGTATGCTTATGAGATAGAACACTGGTCTTCTCCAAGACCCTTCTTCATTTAGGAAACTTTTCTAGCATCTTTTCCCCAAAGTCATCTGCTGAGTGATGTTGGTAATAATTTCACCTTCAATAAGAGTGACATTATTGATGTTATCTGTTCTAATAAAACATGAAATTGTATTTGAATGGCATTGAGGAAGTGCAAGTACTATCGGTTAGGGACGTGTTCAGCTGTCACAGAAAGGCTGCCACCAGTGGCATAATCAAAGTGAGTTTTACTCACAAAGAGGCTGTAGGCTGTGCTCCATTAAGGCAACAATGTCATCGGCAGCAGGCTGCAGGGAATGGCAGTGCTGCCAATTTCTTTATGACCTCTTACAAAATTTTGGAAAAAAGGGTAGCAGCCATTAATATAATAATACCATTGTTTTTAGCATTTACTGTCTTCAAGAGGCAGCACATGTGTGAGCATTTCAAGCTCACAGCACATCTGTGAGGTAGAATTGTTGATGTCTTTTGGAGATCATTCGTTTTGTTCTTAAGTCAAAAATTAGCTGTCATATGTCTAGGGCATGTGGTTTCACCAAATCCCCTCCTAGGTTTACTTGGCTTATCAATGCATCAAGCAAACTCATAGGAATTCTAGAATTTAATGCTTGTGGGCCATGGAGAAACCAGTTCTGCCTTATTGAATCACATTCAATACTCAGGCCATTCAGTATACTCTCAGATGAACCCTTGGAAGGTGCTCCTGTATTAGCGTTGTATTTCTGTTGGCAAGAATCTTGCCTCCTAGGAGGCATGGTAATTTTCATATCTATTAGTAATTGCCAACAAAGTACAAACCAAGAGTTTTCTTTGCCTTCTTGTTGACACGTTATAATATATACTAAGTTACCACGTTTCCTTGTTTTAATTCTTAGCATCATATACCAATTGCAATATCATCACAGAACAATGGTGGCCCCGCATGTAGCATCATCTGCTCTGGAAACTTCAGGCATGGCCACGGTAACAGTTAGGGTGGACTCCATCTAGATCTTGGCCACTTGGGCTTGTCTGATTCTCTCCGTTTATCTACCTCCCACCCCACACCCTCAGCCCCAGCAGCAGTGAGAATCTGGTTAGTCAGGGAATCTCCAGCAGATACAGATGCAGATGCAGATGCAGATCATTCTCTGGATAATCTTTATGGTTGATGGTGGACTGGGTAGTAGGACGAGTTCAGACAGAAACACCTGATTTGGGTGCCATCAAGCCGTCTCTGTGCCCTCCCTGAGAAATGGGACAGTATGCATTTCAAACACTTCAAGTCTCCACTTCTCCCTGCACACTTGTGTGTTTTGTTGCTTTCATCCACCTACCAAAGCAACCCAAACTTTATGCTAAAGAGAGTGGGGCTCGTGTGTCCTTTGCAGATTGGAATGCTGTTACTAGTTTGGGTTATCTTAACACAACCTGGCACGTTACCTAAAAATGTAGAATTCGGTGTGAATTCGGAATCCGCACCTGTATTAAGCCCTCAATGATTCCGTTGTTTAGGGAGAGGTATCAGACCATACTGTAAGAAACCCTGCCTTCGAATGCTACAGCTATGGACTTTCAAAGCACTATTTTTATCCTGATTATCCAAAGTCATTAATTCTTTGTGAGTATACATTCAGAGCTTTTTTAAGATCTGGATCGTAGTCTCCAATTTTTTCATGACCATCCTAACCCATTGATTCACCGAGTTCTCTTCATTTTTGAATCGTTCTCCTGGGGATTTGACCAAACCTTTCAAATAAAAAATGTCCTCAATTTGAATATATGAACATTTAAGAGCAGTCACCTGCTCAGTGCCGAAATATTTTATTATTTCTGTTAGGAGTTTATTCTCTCTGTGGACGGTGAAGAAACAAATACCTGTTTTTGTTTTTTTTTTGTTTGTTTGTTTGTTTGTTTTCATTTTCCCCACATAAGTAAGTAGATGTCAAGACAGAATGCTAGCTACCTGTCAAGGGTAATAGGACGTTCAGGAGTTTAAATGAGATTTCTGTCATCAAAAAAGAAAAAAAAATTATTTGATGAACTAAGATAAGCTAAGCTTTATAAATG
>NW_024417585.1:0-2500 GCF_014898765.1 Herpailurus yagouaroundi | reverse complement strand
TTCTTAGTTCCCTGAATTTGGAAGATGCAGGTGTCCCCTTTATCGGCAGTGAGGAGGCCAAGTGCCCATCTGTTCTAGAGGGCAACTCCTGCCACGGATCTTAATTTTCTCTGTAATGACGCTAAGGAGTCGGCCACTGGTTAGTCCCACAGAAGCGCCTGTGACTCCTATGCCAGTCCTCTCCCCGTGGCTATTCCTAACCCTCGGCAGATGGGTAGTAACACAGATCATTTAGCCTAGGCCTTAAGGTTGAACATTATTCTAAGCATCAACTTTTATCCTGAAAATCATTTAATCTCTTTTTTCCGAAGCTTGAGGCACATACGTCAGTGTCAACACTTCCTAAAGTGGCATTGGCCACCTCCTTACTGGCAGGCAAACTAGCATACCCAAAGAGTAACCTTTTAAATCTCCCAGAGTCTTCCATTCAGTGTACCCCATACTTACAAATGGGGCCCAGATTAAAGGAAATCAATACCAACAGAATGTCCTATCCATAAGAGGAAAGTGAGTGCGGATGGGAACATCTCTCTATTTCCCCAGCTTTCTGGGGCAACCTCTGCCAACCCGATGGCAAGGAGTAACACAGTCTACTGATTTTATCAGACTGGCGATTCCTCGAGCTTCTGCCGTGCACAGACCAGCCAGCTTCCGGGGTGTGGCCGGAGCAGGGCTGAAGATCCTAAGAATGTAGGATTCTCGAAAGGTCACTCTGAGTGGGTTCGTCGGACATGGGTCAGTCTTCCAAGTCAGGGGCTCCTCAGGATTGGCCCTCTTGACTCTGGAGGGGTGGTCCCATGGAGTGATACCCGTAAATGGCCCTGTCTACTGTCTATTGAGAGGGCCTTTTGCAGTCTTTGACACCGGGCAAGGCCCCTGGTGAGAGGGGGTGTAGACGTGCAGGCAGCCCCACAGCACAAAGTGCAGTCTTACATCCTGGTCACCTTGGCGGGTGATGATGTTGCCAGCTTTGGCATGATGGGGAAAGACATGGCTGTTGAGGAGGGAGTGGTCACTGGCTCCCCTGCAGGTTCAGGTAGTAGGGCTCCAGTGAGGTCATGCTGGCCATGATTCTCCCTTGGCTCCTCCATAGCTGAGGCACTGACCACCTGCTTGGAGCCATGCACAGGGCTGGTTCGGTCCAGGAGGCCAGGGCCAGGGAAGAGGCGCAGGGGCTGGATCCCGTGGCTGAAGAGCTCATTGGTCAGACCCAGGTGGTTGTGAAGTGCCAGAAAGGTTTCCCACTGTAACCTCACCAGGATGATCTGCCCCACCTGCACCAAGCTCTCGGGGTACTTGGTGGACACGGCAGAGAAGGCCTCCACTGGCGGTTGCAGAGCGTTGAAGTCTCAGGCCACCTGGGCAGACATAGTGCCCTGGGGGTGCTGGTGGCTGGTGATGATGTCCAAGATGCTCAGGAGGCTGTGGATGCTGTCCCCGGGACCATTTCCTTCACACACATTCCTTCCCATCAGGCCCCGACCGAAAGGGCTCCAGAAGCCCATCCTGCACCACATAGTTACTGGCATCCGTCTGGCCTGGCCAGTGGACGTAGTCACCCTGGCTGAGCTGCTGGAAGAACACGTGTCAGCAGAGCTCCAGGAAGAGCAGCTTCTCGACCCGGCCCAGCACCCGGACATTCTTGAGCATGTAGAGCACCTTGGGGGGGCAGGTGGGAGTTATTCGGATCACCCTCATCAAGTCAGCTTCAAGCACCATGGGTGGGTGCTCCTTCTGGGGCAGTGTTGGTGCCTCCTTCTGGATGCCAGGATCCATAATAGCTGGGACCATCCGGAGCTGGGGATTCCTCAACTCATTCCCAGTCTGCATTCCCGCAGGATGAATACGGCTGTGACCATTACCTCGAGTCCATCCCCAATCATCATGTCCAGCACCTCCTTATTAGCTGCTTTCTTAGCGGCTCTGTCGGCCAGACGATTTCCTTGTGCTGTAATGTTGTCTGCATTCTGGTGTCCTTTGCAGTGTAGAACTGTAACTTCTTTGGGAAGCCAGACAGCCTCGAGGAGCTTTCTTCCCTGCCTCGGCAAGGCCCTTTCCTGTGTAGGTTGCTTTCTCTTGGTGTGTGTGCAGTAGCAAAGGTGTACTGGGAGTCGGTTGAGTCACTTGTCCTTGCGAACGGTGAGGGCTCAGATTAAGGCATGTCACTGCGTACCCTGCCTTTTGAACGCCCTGCCCTCTGTGATGAAACTTCTACCATCACTGAACCGGGTGAGGTCTGGGTTCTGTCCAGCCTGCTCACGCAGATCTGAGCAGCTTGCAAATATTTTCTTGGCCACCTCAGAACAGTCATGAACTGGTTACCCTTCCTCAGAAGGTAGGAAAGTTGCAGGGTTCTGCATCTGCACTGTTCTAAGAGTGACCAGTGGATTCTCACAGAGGAGCCCCTGGTACTGTGCTAGCCAAGAGTTGGAGAAGCATGAGTTTCTTCTCATGCACAAAGAGATTCTACACTGAAACAGTCTGTAGCCAGCCAAAACCT
>NW_024417584.1:0-1238 GCF_014898765.1 Herpailurus yagouaroundi | reverse complement strand
GTGTCTGTTTTTGTGCCAGTACCCTACTGTCTGGATGATTACAGCTTTGTAGTAGAGGTAAAGTCAGGAATTGTGATGCCTCCCCCATTGGTTTTCTTTTTCAACATAACTTTGGCTATTCGGGGTGTTTCGTGGTTCTGTACAAATTTTAGGATTGTTTGTTCCTGTTCTGAGAAGAATGCCGGTGCAATTTTGATTGGGATTGAATTGAATGTGTAGATTGGTTTGGGTTGTGCTAACATTTTAACGATATTTCTTGTTCCAATCCATGGGCATGGAATGTTGTTCCATTCCTTCATGTATCCTTCATATTCTTTCATAAGTTTTCTATAGTTTTCAGCATACAGGTATTTTACATCTTTGGTTAAGTTTATTCCTAGGTATTTTATGGTTCCTGATGCAATTGTAAATGGGATTGATATCTTGATTTCTCTTTCTGCAGCCTCACTATTGGTGTATAGAAATGCAACTGATTTCTGTACATTGATTTTATATCCTGAAACTTTGCTGAATTCATGGGTCAGCTCTAGCAGTTTTTTTTTTTTAATTTTTTTTCAACGTTTATTTATTTTTGGGACAGAGAGAGACAGAGCATGAACGGGGGAGGGGCAGAGAGAGAGGGAGACACAGAATCGGAAACAGGCTCCAGGCTCTGAGCCATCAGCCCAGAGCCCGACGCGGGGCTCGAACTCATGGACCGCGAGATCATGACCTGGCTGAAGTCGGACGCTTAACCAACTGCGCCACCCAGGCGCCCCTCTAGCAGTTTTTTGATGGAGTCTTTCAGGTTTTCCATGTAGAGTAACATGTCCTCTGTGAAAAGTGACAGGTTGACATCTTCTTTGCTAATTTGGATGCCTTTTATTTCTTTTTGTTGTCTGATTCCTGAGGATAGGACTTCCAACACATATGTTAAACAACAGTGGAAGGAGTGGACATCCCTGTCGTGTTCCTGATCTCACGGGGAAAGCTCTCGTTTTTCCCCATTGAGGATGATATTAGCTGTGGGCTTTTCATATATGGCTTTTATGATGTTAAGTTATACTCCTTCTATCCCCACTCTCTTGAGGGTATTTATTAAGAAAGAATGCTATATTTTGTTAAATGGTTTTTCTGCATCATTTGACAGGATCATATGTTTCTTATCCTTGCTTCTATTGATCTGATGTATCACACCGAATGACTTGCAAGTATTGAACCAGCCCTGCAGCCCAGGAATGAATCCCACTTGATCATGG
>NW_024417583.1:0-3522 GCF_014898765.1 Herpailurus yagouaroundi | reverse complement strand
GGGGCATATAAAAAAAAAATTGTGTGTGTGTGTGTGTGTGTGTGTGTGTGTGTATGCACTCTATTTCTCTATTAGTTTTTTTTTCCTCTCTCGATAAAAATGGAATAATTAATAATCAGTTTGCTTTGGGCATTAGTTTTATATGTAAATACTTCCAATATCACTTCAAATAAAATCAGAGCAACTTATTCTGAAACCCCTTTCTAAGATACAGATATCAGCACTAGGATGCCATTGAGTTAGGAAGATCCTTGAGGCAAAGGTCCAGATGCTTTGATGCTTCCGGTATATAATATTTAGATGGGCATATTTTTGTACCCTGCATGCTCCTTTTGCTACTGATGATTTATAGGAAATGAGTTTTAATTCTCAAGGTTGAAATGAACTGTAAGAGCTATTTGTAAATGCAAAAGGTTAAAGAAGAAGGGAACCCTTACAAGACAGAAAAAAATTTCAGAAATAGCATTAGTAAGTCCTTCGCTGTCAATAATTACTTTAAACGTACACAGATCAAATTATCCAATAAAAAAACATAGAGGGGATGAATGGATAAAAATACAAGATCCAACTATATGCTGTATACAAGAGACTCACTTTAGACTGAAGGACACATATAGGCTGAAAGTGAAGGGATAGAAAAAGATATTCCATAAAGATGGTAACCAAAAAAGATCAGGGGTGGTTATACTAACATCACAGAAAATAAACCTTAAATCAAGAAATGTCACAAGAGACAAAGAAATTGTATAATGATACAAGGGTCAATTCACCAGGAAGGTATAGCAATTATAAAAATATATGCATCCAGCACCAAAACATCTAACTTATAAGAAGCAGACACTGACAGAACAGAAAAGAGAAACAGATAATGATACAACAATAGTAGGAGACTTCAACACCCCACTGTCAATAATAGATAGAATATCCAGACGGAAATTCAAGAAGAAAGTGACACTGAACAATCTTAGACTACATGGACTTAAGAAACATATTTAGGGGCGCCTGGGTGGCGCAGTCGGTTAAGCGTCCGACTTCAGCCAGGTCACGATCTCGCGCTCCGTGAGTTCGAGCCCCGCGTCGGGCTCTGGGCTGATGGCTCAGAGCCTGGAGCCTGTTTCTGATTCTGTGTCTCCCTCTCTCTCTGCCCCTCCCCCATTCATGCTCTGTCTCTCTCTGTCCCCAAAATAAATAAACATTGAAAAAAAAATAAAATAAAAAAAAGAAACATATTTAGAATATTATACCCCAGTGTTGGCAAGGATGTGGAGAAAAAGGAATCCTTGTGCACTATTGGTGGGAGTGTAAATTGGTAGAGCTACCGTGGAAAACTATGGAAGATTTTCAAAAAATTACCATATGACCCAATAATTCCACTACTGGACATTTAACACCACAGCCCCAACCTTTTGGGATGCAGCAAAGGTGGTCATAAGAGGAAATTATATAGCAATGCAGGCCTTCCTAAGGAAGGAAGAAAGATCTCAGATACACAACCTAACCTTACACCTCAAAGAGCTGGAAAAAGGACAACAAATAAAACCCCAAGGCAGCAGAAGACAGGAAATAGTAAAGATTAGAGCAGAAATCAATGATATTGAAGCCAAAAAAGCGGTAGAACAGATCAATGAAACCAGGAGCTGGTTCTTTGAAAGAATTAACAAAATTGATAAACCACTAGCCAGTGTGATCAAAAAGAAAAAGGAAAGGACCCAAATAAATAAAATTAAAAAAATAAATAAAAACTGGGGGCGCCTGGGTGGCTCAGTCAGTTAAGCGTCCGACTTCGGCTCAGGTCATGATCTCGCGGTTTGTGAGTTTGAGCCCTACGTCGGGCTCTGTGCTGACAGCTCGGAGCTTGGAGCCTGCTTCGGATTCTGTGTCTCGCTCTCTCTCTGCCCCTTCCCTGCTCACGCTCTGTGTGTCTCTGTCTCAAAAATAAATAAAACATTAAAAAAAATAAAAAATAAATAAAAACTGGAACAGGAATAAATAGAAAATTTTAACAGACCCATAACCAGTAAAGAAATCAAATTGGTAATCAAAAATCTCCCAAAAAACAAGAGTCCAGGGCTGGATGGCTTTACAGGGGAATTCTACCAAACATTTAGAGAAGAGTTAGCTCCTATTGTCTATCTTTTTTTTTTAAATGAAATTTATTGTCAAATTGGTTTCCATACAACACCCAATGCTCCTCACAACAGGTGCCCTCCTCAATGCCCATCACCCACCCTCCCCTCCCTCCAACCCCCCATCAACCCTCAGATTGTTCTCAGTTTTTAAGAGTCTCTTAGCACCTATTCTCTTGAAGCTGTTCCAAAAAATAGAAATGGGAGGAAAACTTCCAAACTCTTTCTATGAAGCCAGCCTTACCTTGACTCCAAAACCAGACAAAGACCCTACTAAAAAGGAGAACTATAGACAATTTCCCTGATGAACATGGATGCAAAAATCCTCAACAAGATAGTAGCCAACTGAATCCAACAGTACATTAAAAAAACTATTCACCATAACCAAGTGGGATTTACACCTGGGATGCAGGGCTGGTTCAATATCCTCAAAACAATCAATTTGGTACATCATATCAATAAAAGAAAGGACAAGAACCACATGATCCTCTCAGTAGATGCAAAGAAAGCATTTGACAAAATACAGCATCTTTTCTTGATAAAAACCCTCAAGAAAATAGGGATAGAAGGAGCATACCTCAAGATCATAAAGGCCATGTACGAAAGACCCACCACTAATATCATCCTCAATGGGGAAAAACTGAGAGTTTTCCCCCTAAGGTCAGGAACACGACAGGGATGTCCACTCTCACCACTGTTACTCAAGATAGTATTGGAATTCTTATCCTCAGCAATTAGAAAACACAAAGGAATAAAGGCATCCAAATCAGCCAAGAGGAGGTCAAACTTCCAGTCTTCACAGACAACATGATACTCTATATGGAAAACCCAAACGATTCCACCAAAAAACTGCTAGAACTGATCCATGAATTCAGAAAAGTTGCAGGATATAAAATCAATGCACAGAAATCGGTTGCATTTCTATACACCAGTAATGAAGCAACAGAAAGAGAAATCAAGGAGTAGATTCCATTTATAATTGCACCAAAAACCATAAAGTACCTAGGAATAAACATAACCAAAGAAGTGAAAAATCTGTACAATTAAAACTATAGAAAGCTTATGAAAGAAATTGGAGAACACACACACACACACACACACACACACACACACACACACAAAAGGAAAAATATTCCATGCTCCTGGATTGGAAGAACAAACATTGTTAAAATGTTGATACTACCCAAAGCCATCCACATATTCAATGCAATCCCTATCAAAATAACACCAGCATTCTTCACAGAGTTAGAAAAAATAATCCTCAAATTTGTATGGAACCAGAAAAGGCCCCAATAGCCAAAACAATCTTGAAAAAGAAAACTGAAGCTGGAAGCATCACACTCCCAGACTTCAAGACATATTACAAAGCTGTAATCATCAAGACAGTATGGTACCG
>NW_024417582.1:0-2683 GCF_014898765.1 Herpailurus yagouaroundi | reverse complement strand
CATTATTCACTGACAGCCTGGCATAATGCCGGCAGCTGGCTGATATCGTAGTTCTTTTTGAGGAGGACCTCTAGAGCAGTTTTTCCTAAGAGGGTGAGTTACTTATCTTCCTTCACTAGGTGCTTTCACATAGATGATGGGACAAGACACACCATCCGTCTTTGCTTAGTGTACCCACTTCTGTCGAGGCCCAACTTCTTTCTTCACTTGTGTCCATGGGTGGGGAGGCTTCCTTCTGGGGCGCAAGAGTCAGAGTGTAGGGAGGAGCTTCACCTAGGTCACCTCAGGCAGCCACTCTGGCTGTTTTGTTGGCCAGGTGATTTCCTTGATTTATGGGGTCATTTCATTTCTGAGGCCCCTCACAGTGTAGGATAGCTACTTTGTCTGGTAGCCATATGGTCTCAAGAAGCTTTAGTATTTCTTCCCCGTTTTTGATAGTTTTCTCTGAAGCGGTAAGGAGGCCTTTTTCTTTATAGATGGCCCCATGTACATGCACAGCAGCGAAGGCATACGGGGAATCGATGTAGATGTTAACTCATTTACCTTTGCTAAGGATGATGGCTGAGATTAAGGAGTACTGAATCCAGCCCATTGTGCCGACCATCCTTCCGACAAGGCCTTGGCTTCCCGACTTCCGTGGTTGTGATGACCGCATACCCTGCTCTTTGGCTGCACTCCTCTAAATGGATGCTCCCATCGTTGAACAGGGTGATCCCTGGGCTTGTTATACCCTGGTCTTTGAGGTCTGGGAAGCTGGTGTAGACTTCATCCATTTCTCCAGAACAGTCATGGTCAGGTTCTCCCTCCTCTGTGGGAAGGAATGTGGCCAGGTTTAGTGTTCTTACACTGTTTCGAGAGCGAGACTTTGGTTCTCATAGAGAAGGCCTTGGGATTGTGTCATCTGAGAAATGGAGAGGAAATGATATCCTTGGGTGCTTGTGAGCCACACGACCGTGTGTGGGACCTTAACATTAAATGTTTGGCCCAGTGTGAGCTTGTCTGCAACCTTGATGAGCAGAACTGTGGCTCTGAGCTCTGAGGCACAGGGGCCATCCTGCAGCCACAGGATCAACTTTTTTTTTTTTTGACCGTTAGAACACTGGCCATTGCCGAGGCACCATGCTCTTTGTGAGCACTCCTTTTCGTGTGTGAAGAAGTTAAAGGGTCTGTCTATGTCAGGCAAACCAAGGGCTGGGGCTTGTCCCAGAGCCTACTTTATTTCTGTGAAAGCGGCCCTCACCTCCTCAGTCCATGCGAGGAGCTCCCAGTTTGGTCCTCCCAACAGGTCATAAAGGGACCTCACTGTGGCTGAGCATCTGAGGATTCCCTATGCGACAGAACCCTCTGGCCCCTAAACATACACAAGCCTCGTTTTGTTTGGGGATGTGGCAGTGTGGTGCCACACTTTCTTCCTTTCCTGTCCTTGTTCTCTTTCTCCTTTTGTGAGTAGGGAGCCTAAGTATTGGACCTGCTGCTTACGAATATGTGCCTTTTTCCAAGAGGCCTGGTACCCCAAGTAGGATCAGAGCTGTAAGAGGGCCTGTGTACCTTTCATACAGTCTTCCTGGGTGTCACTGGAAAGGAGGTCCTCTACATATTGCAGAAGGACATACCCTGCCGTTTCCTTCGGAAAGTCAGTGAGATCTGAACCTAGGGCTTCCCCCAGAAGAATGGGCGAGTTGTTGAAACCTTGGGAAAGTAGTGTCCAGGACAGCTACATCTGGCGCTCTGTAACGGCTGCAGTCCATTCAAAGGCAAACAATGATTGCCTTTGCGGAGCCACGCAGAGGCAGAAGAAAGCATCCTTTAGGTCGCAGCAGGCAACCCTTCTGGCTGACCACGGAATTTGGCTGAGGAGAGTATACTGAGGGTTCGGAATGACTGGGTGTAAGGAAACAGTCACTTTGCTAATGGCCCTCATATCCTGTACTGGTTGGTGTCCTCCTCCTGGCTTCTTGCCTGACAAGAGTGAGGTATTCCAAACTGATTGGCACTCAGTTAGAATACTTCTTTCTCTGAGCTTGGTCAGGTGCTCTTGTATGCCCATTCTAGCCTCTAGTGGAAGGGGGTACTGCCTTGGTGTCTGAGGTTGAGATGCAAGGATCAGGTCGACAATGATTGGGACCTGATTCCAAGCTATTTCAGGCGGGTTATCATCAGCCCATCGGGAGGGGAACGTATGCCTGAATTCTTAGGGGCGACAAGGTAAGGCCTGGGCACAGAACATTCACCATTCTTCTTCTCTTGGCAGGGGTATCGCCAAGACCATGGTTTCCTTCTGCCTTGGGTTTAATTGGAGGCTAGTGTGTCCAGTGGGTTCAAAAGGTATCTGGGCCCCAAGTTTGGAGAGTAGATTGCGGCCCAGGAGAGGAATCGGGCAGTAAAGTAAGTAGAGGAAGTCATGCCGGACCTTGTGACCCCCAAGTGCACCTTGTTGAGCTTGACAGAAGGGCTGTTGCATTGCCTGTGTCCCAGTAGCCCCAAGTATGCTTGTTGTCTTTTGGCCTATGGGCGCTACCATGGAAGTAACCAAGGAGTATTCAGCCCCAGTTGAAAAGTATTTCAACTATGAAAGTTATTGTTCAGCCCTCCACCTCATTTCAGCCGTGGGTTCATCGGGGCCAAGAAAGAAACAATCCGGTTCCCCTCAGTCCAATGCTACCCCGGCCAGATCAAGAAGGTT
>NW_024417581.1:0-9960 GCF_014898765.1 Herpailurus yagouaroundi | reverse complement strand
GGGTGGGTGATGGGTATTGAGGAGGGCACCTTTTGGGATAAGCACTGGGTGTTGTATGGAAACCAGTTTGACAATAAATTTCATATATAAATAAAAAAAAATATCTTTGGATGGGGCGCCTGTGTGGCTCAGTCATTTAAGCATCCAACTCTTGATTTCAGCTCAGGCCATGATCTCACAGTTCCTGAAATCGAGCCCCACATGGGACTCTGCACTGATAGCACTGAACGTACTTGAGATTATCTGCCCCTCCACCCTCAAAAATAAATAAACATTTAAAAAGTATACTTTTGTAAGCTTGGTAAGAAGTAAGGGACAGAAAGTTTACATTTTGCCTCTGAGAGAATGGGAGGGAAGCCACGGCTAAAATTTGTCTTGAGACAAAAGGTAAGACATTGTACATCACAAAAATCATAGTAACTTGATTTTGTTTCTACAAAGACCTTGAATATCCCACACTCATTTACTCATTTTGTCTTCATTTTATGTACTATGACCAGGATGGGTACCATAATGGTTAACAGGCTGGACTTTAGATCTAGATGGCCTGGCTTCAGTCTAACTTTGCTACTACTACCTAACTTCAGTCTAACTTTGCTACCTACTCGCTATATGACTTTAAGAAAGCCACTTAATCTTTCTTCATTAGTAAAATGGGGATGATAATAATACTGCCTGCCACATAGAGTTGTAGTGATTAAGTGAGTTAACTATGGTAAAGTGCTTTGAACGGTGTCTGTCACCTAGTAAATCCTATGTCAACATTGATCAAATAAAAAATTAGTGAAAGAAATTTTTCAAGAGATGATTTGTAGGCTCTACCTAATGTCAAAGGATATAGGAATATGTTCCTCATGCCCCCCATTAGCTTAGCAAACATCTCATCTTTAAAGTCAATTACCAATTTATAAAGAGCTTATTTATTCAGTGGATTGCTATTTGTGTGTGTGTGTGTGTGTGTGTGTGTGTGCGCGCGCGCGCACGAAACTAAATTCCCCTTCCCTTTTCTTATAAATATCCATAGAACAATAGTTAAGATCTTTGGGCACCCTAGGAAAAACAAAACACCATCAAAAGACCTTTGAGACTTCTGAATTTGTCTGGATTTTAGAAGAAAAGTCATATTGAGCTTTTGCTTGAGTAACTGTTAATACAGTAATATTTCTAAAGTGTTCCACTTTGTGCTTTTCTTGATACAGATTCAAGTTTATAGTGGTAAATATAGGTAAATACAGGCTACTATCTCCTACTCCTCCTGATAGGGCCACTGCTAACACATAAGAAACACACACATTGATGCTGCATATATTTTTATGACATGTATTTCAGATTTTTCTCTGGCCTTTGTGGGATAACCACATGATTCTCCCATGAAAAATATTTTGGAAATGACCACTTACTTGCAATAGTGAGAATAAGACACTATACTTTGTTTTGTAGATTGTTGCAGTTGCAGTCAAAGTATCTGCCAAGTCTTGAATAAAACTGAACATTCAAAGTACTTGTATCAGTGATATTTATCTTGGAGACCTCTATTCCCTCGTGGTTCCCTGGAGATATTTGTCCTCTGTTTCTGAATGGCAGGCAGGATTATACCCTGAAGAGTGCTGCCCATTCATGGCATATCATCTTGATAAATTATTTCAGAATTCTGTCAAAGTCTTTCAAGTATCTAGTGACCTACTGGGGTCATTCAAGTACTGATTTTCAGGTAGGCCTTTGTTTCTTGATATTAGGTGGGGAAGATATACAGTGAGAACCGACACTATGAATTGGTGTGGTCAGAGGGACCTTGGCTCAGCACTTATTAATCCATTAACTGAAAGTCAAACCAATACAGCACTTTATGAAGTATATGTACCAACCCCTGCAAGTAAGTCAAAATTTCATTAATAGGGAAGAGGTTAAGGAAAAACAATTATCTACTGGAATGGGAAAGGCCTGTCATAGAGGACCTCTTCCTAGATATCAAGGATTCTAAGTCCTCATTTAAAAGCTTAAAGGATTTAAAGAAAATGGTAGAAATCCTATGAAGTCCCTTGAAATAATTTGTAGTCCTCCTCCCTTTTTCCCTCCATCCCTTCCTCACTGCTAATTCATATCAGACATAGAACTTGACCTTCCAGATTCTATCTTGATTGATTTTTAGATACCTTTCCTATAATATGACATCATAATTATCATGATTAACATTATTAGATACTTATTATGTACTAGGCACTGTTCTAAGTGCTTTGCATGTATTTTCTAATTCTTACAACCCTGTGAGGCATTATTATTTTTCTCATTGAAGAGCAGAGACCCAACATGCACAAGACGTCACAGCTAGGAAATGGTGTACTCAAGATTCAAATCTAGGAAGTCTGGCTTCAGAGTTCATCATGTTAACAATTATAATATCAACCTCAAGAGATACATATGAAAATATGACACAAATTAACCATTATTGTCAGGTCAAGGTCCACTTTTATTTTTATTTTGTTTTTAGGTAGTAGGGTTGATTTTGCACTAAACAATCAAGTCTTTCAGACGGCATTATTTGATCCAGGTTACACATTTGCAAAGCAGCTAACCAGTGCTTGGAGTGTGGTCTGCCACCTCGGAACTGATGTGGCTGGACATGAAGTCAGTGACCTTGGCAGGTGATTGTTGGATGGAGAATATTTGCTTGCTAGATGTACCCAGGTGTATTTTTTTTAGTCCCCAGGATTCATTTGGAAGTTTCTGTAGTATGAGATACATTTTCCATTTGTTCTGGGAAATTAGTACATTTCAGAAAATTATAACCAGTGAGTTTATGGGGGTCATCCATCAGGTGCAATATCAGATGCTGATTTGTCATTAACTGGCAAGCTCTTTGTTTTGCCATTTCAAAGCATGAGAGGACTCCAAACTTTTTTTTGTGGTTGGAATGTCCCTGGAAGTTGATTCATGTTCCCATTGTGATTTCTTTTTACATGTCATCTTGGCATAATGCCTTTGATGAAAAGTATATTTTTCTAATGCCTCTGATTTAATTTATAAACAACTGATTTGATGTTTTCCAACTTATCTTCAAAACTGAAAATGCATGTGCCTAGGAAAATAGTGGTTTCTAGTGAAAATGCTAGCACAATGTCATTAACTCTAGGGTTTTGAACAGCCTGCCATTCAGCGAAGTAGTATTTTTGTGTCCTGTAAAATACCAAACATCTGCTTGCAATGAGTATATTTAACATTTTTGGGGGCTTGTTTTCAGTTAAGGTGAATGTACCTGGGAAAATGAAACAATACAGACAAAAATGTAAAACAAGGCATTTTGTTATTTTTTAAAAAATTTTAAGAAAATGTTTTTATTTATTTTTGAGGGAGGGAGAGATAGAGAGAGAGAGAGAATGAGAATGAGAATGAGAATGAGAATGAGAATGAGAATGAGAATGAGCAGGGGAAGGACAGAGAGAAGGAGACACAGGATCAGAAGCAGGCTCCAGGCTCTGAACTATCAGCACAGAGCCCAACACAGGGCTCAAACTCGTGAACTGCAAGTTCATGACCTGATCAGAAGTTGGATGCTTAACAGACTGAGCCCCCCAGGTGCCCCAAATAAGACATTTTTTAAAAAAAAAGGCTTATTATTGAGAGAGAGAGAGAGAGAGAGAGAGGTGGGGGGAGAGGAACAGAGAGAGAAAGAGACAGAGTATCCCAAGTAGGCTTACGGAGCCCAACATGGGGCTTAAATTCACGAACTGTGAGATCATGACCTGAGCCAAAACCAAGAATTGGACACTCAATTGACTGAGCCACCCAGATACCCCTGAAACAAGGCATTTTCATTTGAAAATAATTTTGTAAGCATATTGAAACCAGAACTCAAATTACAAACACCATTCAAAAAAACATGGTAGTAGATATCTTTTTTTTTTTTTTTTTTTGGGGGGGAAAAGGAGAGAAAAGCATGAAGGGGGGAGGGGCAGAGAGAGAGGGAGACACAGAATCGGAAACAGGCTCCAGGCTCCGAGCCATCAGCCCAGAGCCTGATGCGGGGCTCGAACTCACGGACCGCGAGATCGTGACCTGGCTGAAGTCGGACGCTTAACCGACTGCGCCACCCAGGCGCCCCTGTAGTAGATATCTTTAAATGGTACAGAGCCTGCCCTTAATTCTGAGAGCTAGAAATGGGGCTGTGAACTAGGGATGGCTAATAAGAATAATATAAGTGACAAAGAAGTATAGAATGACTAAATATAAAGAGGCAAAATTTATATTCCAAGGTTCAAAGAGAGGTCAGGAGTCAGGATCTAAAGTAGATATCGAAACCCAGGTAGGTAGTCACAGTGGTTAAGAGTGGGAAAAAGAAAAGCATACATTATTATTAGACCCGAATAATAGTTTCTCTGCCTTAATTTTTTACCCAGTTTAATTATTTTCTACATTGCTATCAGAATTCTGCCCGAAGAACATATCAAGCCATACCTCTCCCCTACTACATTTGGTGTTTCCCATAGTCTTTTGAAAAAGGTTTGAACTTCTTTAAGGTTTTTAACTATCTGAACCCAACCTATTTTCAGCCTTTGCAAATACTATTCCTATCCCTAGACACCCCATATCTATGCTCAGTGGCTCCAAACTGGGACTGGTGACATTTGGAAATCTGTTTGGGTGTTTTGGGTTGTCACAATGAGTGAGGATGATATGGGTATTTAGTGATCTGGAGCAAGGGATGCCAAGCATGGTGTATTGAGTGAAATACACCCTTACCATTTCAGAATTGTCCCACCAAAAATGCCAATAGCACCCTTGGCAAGAAACTGTAAGTTTCTAGCTAAAGTGGACTGTTTTAGGTCTTTAGAAATGACTCATGATTTACTAGTAATGCACCCTTACTTCTGTTATTCCTTCTCCTTTCTGTGTTTGCCTCTTTATTCTGTATTGCCTGTCATATTGGGAATAATCTTCATAGGATAGCTTTTCCATTGCAGTCTTCCCAGATCTCCACTGAGTTCTACCTTCTTCCCAGGGTTGCTGAGTATATTGTGATGTAGTAGAAAAAAATATATTAATATGAGAGTCAAGATACCCAAAATTTTACCCTGATATTGCCATTAGCCAAGTATATGACATGAGGCAAATGATTGATGTTATCTAGGATGTAGTTTATTCATTCATAAAATTAAGAAGTTGAAAAAATGATAGGATTACTTAGACATTACCTAAGGTTCCTTCCACTGCTAACTTTCTATGGGCCCCTTATTACGTATCTCACTTTAATGATAGTCTATGACATCTTTAGATCCCTCAACATAGCACCTTGCTTACCACATGCCTCAAATAGTTCTTGACCTGACCATTCCAGAGGACTTTATATGCCTTGCCTTTTGTTGAAAATGGCACTGGCCATTGGCTATGTAACCATGTTGTACTTAATCCAGGAAATATGCAAGTGTGGACTAAGAAAAGGGAAAAGACCTTTCAGAAAACTTTCTGAGGTCACTTAAGACAGGGAAGAACGATGTCCACTAATCATTTTGTTGGGTAATTATTACCATTGCTAAACCTATATAGAAAAAAGTCACATATATTTAATGAATGCAAGAGAATATGGTAGATTTTGTTTTTGCAATATGTGGAAAAGTCTTCTGTGACAAAGCAGCAATAATTATAAAAAATATATCACATAGGTTTATAATCATGTGGTCTGAAACAGGCTGTTTGTCTTAAAATTAGTTTTGTAGGCTTCAAATGTGTTCAATTGGCACTTGCCTTGCTATAAAAGTTCCCTTAGAGACTGGCTGGAATCACATCCATGCTTCTAGATGTACTTTCACAGCTGTGAGTCTGCATTTTAAGGTATGGGAATAATGCAAAGTACCTAGTTTGTATTATCTTTCTCAGATGCAGGGTTTTTCTTAAGCCTTTCTGAAGGATGTCACTAAACCTGAGCATCATGGCTTGGCTTCTGTTTGAATCTCAGAACTGTTTCAGCTGTTAATTAGGTGAAGCCAATCATGGAATTTCTCTAGTGTTGCCACTTTTATTAAAACATTTGGACATATACTGAGTCACTGATGCCTGATATGTTTCTTACTTTTTTTTTTCTTTTAATAAGTCATATAAATGTATTACCTAATTGTCATGGCATCCAGAATCATTTTTTTGCCCAAGGCCAATCTACTTTGATGCTAAAGTGTGAGTTAGACTTTGAGTACCCTTTTTATCCCTGGTTTAATTGTGACCTTTTGAATTTCTGGGATTCCTGTTTTCTCCATGTCTACCTGCTCCCAGAACACTCTTAGCACTTTCTCCACATTGTGGCCCATGTTTTAGAAACAGAATGCCAAGTCAGGATTCAAATCTAGGCAGTCTGCTTTCAGAGTGTGTGCTCTTGACTATCAACCTATACTAGAGTAACTGAGATTGGGAGGTAGGGGGTGTAAAACAGTTGTCCAAGAAGGCAAGACTCTGGCCCTCTCAATCTATTTTAACCACAGCACCACCACTTTTATCTCTTTTATATATTAGATTTTAGTTTGAGTTGTTGGTTGAAGAAAAAATTCCTTTGCTAAAAATGTGTAAAACTATTAACAAGGATATGAACCTTAAACCTAGGCCTGCTATGAGGGGAGTGTTTGTGGAAATCTGATTCATGGAAATAGATCTTTTATTTGTTCATATTTGTAGGAAATATGCATGTATGTACTGAATTTCTTTTAGTTATTTTCAACCTTATGGATGAGAAGGCAGAAAAGTAGCCAGAGTCTCTAGAATGGTTAGGAAAGGCCAAGATGGTATTATGATGGCAAAGGATGCCTTGCATAAGGGACCAAATGAGTTCTTCATTTTGATCTATTGGTATCATTGACAGTAGGATACTTTCAGGGAACTTGAAGACCCAGGAAGCTTACCCTTCCAACTGGGAATAGTGCTAAGTCTTGCTCTATGTACCTGCCATCCATGTGTAGTAAATTATGTTTGTTATATAAATTATGGGAACTCATGTCCTTTACATATTTGTGTTGTGAATCTTTCTCTTAACCCTGTTACCATCACATTTCAGAATGACAGGTGAATCCTGTTTCAAGATAAGAGGTGCAAAGTTGAGAATCTATATGATGAGAAGATACCTGAAATTCAAAATGTTTTCTCCAATGTCAAGGCCAAGAAGCAAAGAAGATTTTTGGTAGAACCAAAAACTTTAGGAGGCCCCACTGTAGCTGGAACTCTGTTCTAACCAGAGGAGTTGTCATGATATTTCTGGTCCTTGGATTCAATAAAATTACACATATTATACCATAGAACACAGTCCTTATCAATTCTAAACACATCAGTGGTAAATTTAGAGTTAGAAAAGATTGTCTTACTTGTTTGGGGTGGTAAGTTGTGCCACACATCAACTATTTGAAGTTCAGTCAGTACTGTGGAAGATATGAAGTAAGAGTGCTATATTTCACAATCATGGGTGTTCAATAAGAAGCCTAAGTCATGCCTTTGAAGGCAGGAGTCTAGTTTGATATGATTCTGTGTGCAGGTACCTACATGTTATATCTAGTAATAAGGAAATGTTAAATGAAAATAATTTGAATGATAGGTCTTGGTCATCCAATATTTTAGATAGCAACTTAAATCCTTAGGAACTTGATATAACAGTCATCATCTCCAACCACCACCATCACCATAGTAACTAATATTTATTAAGCACCAACTCTTTATCAGGTATCATTCATAATATCATTTAATTATTACAGCAACCCTATAGTTAGGTTCTGTTATGATCTCCATTTTATGGAGGTTTAAACTGAGATTTAGAATACTTAAGTAACTTGCTTACGGTCATAGAACTATTAAGTGTCAAAACCATGATTCATCGCCTAAGAGTCTGAGACCAGAATCTGTGACTTAACTATTATTCTGTGCTGCATTCTGTTATAAAGAGGAGTGAACCGAAGGAGCTCACCTATTTTGATCACCATGTAAAGGAATATAGACTTCCGAAATGCCCAAGTAACTCATTCAAAGATTGTCCTGAACTATAAATTCCAAGGATAGTGTTCTATAGAGTCTCATGTATTTTTGAGCATTTTTTAAAACCTAAGGAGAAAATATAATATCCCTATGATCCCTTCTTTCTACCATGTCTTGAGGTTTTTTTTTTTTTTAATTGAAAATGGTGCATTCTTAAGGAACTCTGAGCCATGGGATCTATCTCCTAAATTTAACTTTTAAACTCAAGTTGTAATCAGTGTAGCTTTACTCCTACACACATTTGATTTTACCAACCATATCTCCCCTCCATAAGAATATCAGTGCCAGGGATGTTGGGTAGAGCTCAGTAGGTATTAGCACCAGTATTATTTATCAGCGTATAGGCTGCAGAATAAAGTATTTGTGATAATTGATTCACTCTTCATCAGCCTTTGAGGACTGACAACTCAATTAACATGTCAGATACTGACTATATATCTCTTTCAAAAAATCCTCAAAGGTGACTTTGCATTTAGTATTAGATAAGGTGTGAGAAGTGTTTTTTGTTATAGTTTGTACTTTATTAAAAGTTCTTATTTCTTTTGACCATTCTCAGCAGAAGAATCCATGTTGCCTTAATAGTTGAGTTTCTTTCTTCTTTTTAATCTGCATGTTTCAAGGAGGAATGATGTTATTTTGAAATAGGCAAATACAGAAATAAGAATTTTAAAATTCTGGTTGAAGTAATTTTGACTCTCAATCTCCAGCTGAGAGAGAGTGTGTGTTCAGCTGGTTGACAGAGCAGCCCTACTCAGTAGCACATATGGCTGGATTGGAAGAGTGGTCAGAGGGGTGATAAGGGAAAGTCTGATCTAGATCTGGGCTACAATTTTAATACAGTGGTATATAAGTAATTTTAACTGGACATAGTGGTCAGAAAAAAAAAATTAAATTACATGCCTCTGCAAACATATTCATATAATAAAACAAAAATATTATGGACATTTAATATTTTCTTCCTTTATCCTATGGATCTCTTTATAATTGCAAAGTTCATGCACCATACTTTGAAAACCACTGATTTCGGAGTTAAAGTAGTATCACAATTTCCCCCCCCCATGTGTTTTCTTTATTTCCATTCATTCTCTTCCCTCTGTTATTTTTTTTAATTTTTTTAATGTTTATTTACTTTTGAGAGATAGAGCATGAGAAGGGAAGGGGCAGAGAGAGAGGGAGACACAGAATCTGAAGCAGGCTCCAGGCTCTGAGCTGTCAGCACAGAGCCCGACGTGGGGCTCAAACTCATGAACCACGAGATCATGACCTGAAGTTAGATGCTCAACCGACTGAGCCACCCAGGTGCCCCTTCTTCCATCTGTTCTTTGTTAAGTCACCTAGAGATACTCACTGATACAGTGGTTGTAACAATGGAAATTTATTTTTTTCAGACCTACAGCCCTTATATGAAAGACAGTACCAAAATAAAAAAAATAAAGCTATCAATTATTTGGTTAGGTGGTTATTGGATAAAAAAATACAGCTTTGTCAATACAGTGGAATATTCAGCCATCAAAAGGAATGAAATCTCGCCACTTGCAATGACATGGGTGGATATAGAATGTATTATGCTAAGTGAAATAATTTTTTAATGTTTATTTATTTTTGACAGAGAGACAGAGCCTGAGTGGGGGAGGGGCAGAGAGAGAGGGAGACACAGAATCTGAAGCAGGCTCGAGGCTCTGAGCTATCAACACAGAGCCCTACGTAGGGCTGGAACTCACGGACTGTGAGATCATGACCTGATCTGAAGTCAGATGCTCAACCAACTGAGCCACCCAGGAGCCCCTATGCTAAGTGAAATAACTCAGACAAAGACAAATACCATATGATTTCACTCATATGTGGAATTTATTTATTTATTTATTTATTTATTTATTTATTTATTTATTTTTTATTTATATATGAAATTTATTGTCAAATTGGTTTCCATACAACACCCAGTGCTCATCCCAAAAGGTGCCC
>NW_024417580.1:6513-6951 GCF_014898765.1 Herpailurus yagouaroundi | reverse complement strand
GTCCCAGGGACTGAACTCTGCCAGAGAAACTCCAGTTGGGGAGAGGCTGCTTTCAACCAACACGCTGTTCCACTAAGGAGGAAGCGCTTGCTGGAGAGCACTGCGGGGCCGACAGGGCCCGTCCCCTCGACTTATCTCCGTGAAGCACACACGTGCGGAGGGCCTCTTTCAACTGACAGCCCGTTTCCCTAGCACGAAGTGTCTGCTGAGAAGCCCGGCGGGGCCGACCACGCGAGCCCCGTGCCCCCCACGCTGTGCAGCCAACAGGGGGCGTGATACACAAGTCGCCCAACCTCTCTTTCCCTTAATTCCAAGGGTTGCAAATGCTTGCGGGGCCTCCCAGGGATGCGCCCCTTATGCATCTTCCAGAAGCAAGGCTGTGCGGTACGGTACCCCTACCGGCCTCAGTGCACTCGGGGAAGTCAGGAGTGTGGCAGT
>NW_024417580.1:0-6413 GCF_014898765.1 Herpailurus yagouaroundi | reverse complement strand
CTATGGTGCCTCCACCTGTCCCATGGACGGACACCTCGTTTCACACAATCAAGGGGGTGAGAAAACCCCGGTGGGGCAATACGACGACAGTAATGGATGCAGAACTCGCTCCACAGACTCTATGGGCAATCCTTCTCCGAGAACCCATCTTGCTTCCCTCGTGTCAGCAGTGTCTCCAAGGGCCCGCGTGGCACGCAGCTGTCCGGCCAGTGCCGTCTCCGCGCCTCTCGGAAGCATCAAGGTGGGGACACCGTCTAGCCCCTGACATCTGGTGTGTCGCTAACGTACACAAATGTTGGAAAACTGACATTGGCCGACAAGGAAAACTCCCTGGGCTGATGTTCACGAAAGGACACCGTGGGAGTGTGCTTGCGTGGCGGTGGCGGAGTGGGGCGAGAAGACCCCGCTTGCAACGAACATCTCGTTTCCTACAGTTAGAAGCCTTGGCCCCCCCGAGACGGGGGTGCTGAACGCGACGTGTCCACCATGGGAGCTGTGTGGAACCACGGTGCGGCGTTACCCTTTCCACACATAAAGGGGTTTCAGCAAGTGACAATGTCTGGTAAACGACGCGCGGCCTGTGCGGAGAGCGCCACACACTCCTGTGGTGAAACAACACTGGACTGCAGCCTTGCTGTGACGACCCTCTCATTTCCCGAAGCTAGACATGTGTGCAATGCTGTGCGGAGCCAGGCTGCAAAGAGCGCCATAGAGTGAACCCTGTGACACAGCACGGTGGGGAAGCCTTGTTCCAACTCAGCAAACGCCTGGTTTCACCAGGTTGGGAGGCTTCGAACACCCCCGCGGCGACTCGCAGGGCAATGCCACGGACTGCACAGAGTGAAACCTCAGTGTTGGACCAGCCTCATTCCTTGTACCTTCACGAAGGAAGAGGCCTTTGGAAATAGCCTGACATGCCTGCCTTGAAAGTCCCAGGTACTGAACTCTGCCAGAGAAACTCCAGTTGGGGAGAGGCAGCTTTCAACCAACACCCTGTTCCACTAAGGAGGAAGCGCTTGCTGGAGAGCACTTCGGGGCCGACAGGGTCCGTCCCCTCGACTCAGCTCCGCGAAGCACACTCGTGCGGAGGGCCTCTTTCAACTGACAACCCGATTCCCTAAGCAAGAAGTGTCTGCTGAGAAGCCGGCGGGGCCGACGACGCGAGCCCCGTGCCCTCAACGCTGTTCAGCCACCAGGGGGCGGGATCCAGATGTCGACCAACTTCTCCTTCCCCTAACGTTCCAAGCGTTGGAAATGCTTGCGGGGCCTCACAGGGATGCGCCCCGTATGCATCTTCCATAACCAAGTCTGTGCGGTACGTGACCCCTACCGGCCTCAGTGCACTCGGGGAAGTCAGGAGTGTGGCAGTTGGCGTACCGACCCTTGGCTTTAGACTGTCTTAAGCTCATCTGGAGAAACCACTCTACGGTGCCTCCACCTGTCCCATGGACGGACACCTCGTTTCACACAATCAAGGGGGTGAGAAAACCCCGGTGGGGCAATACGACGACAGTAATGGATGCAGAACTCGCTCGAGAGACAGTATGGGCAATCCTTCTCCGAGAACCCATCTTGCTTCCCTCGTGTCAGCAGTGTCTGCAAGGGCCCGCGGGGCACGGAGCTGTCCGGCCAGTGCCGTCTCCGCGCCTCTCGGAAGCATCAAGGTGGGGACACCGTCCAGCCCCTGACATCTGGTGTGTCGCTAACGTACACAAGTGTTGGAAAACTCACATTGGCCGACAAGGAAAGCTCCCTGGGCTGATGTGCACGAAAGGACACTGTGGGAGTGTGCTTGCGTGGCGGTGGTGGAGTGGGGCGATAAGACCCCGCTATCAACGAACATCTCGTTTCCCACAGTTAGAAGCCTTGGCACCCCCGAGACGGGGGTGCTGAACGCGACGTGTCCACCATGGGAGCTGTGTGGAACCACGGTGCGGCGATACCCTTTCCCCACATAACGGGGTTTCAGCAAGTGACAATGTCTGGGAAACGACGCGCGCGACTGTGCGGAGAGCGCCACACACTCGTGTGGTGAAACAACACTGGCCTGCAGCCTTGCTGTGACGACCTTCTCGTTTCCCGAAGCTAGACCTGTGTGCATAGCTGTGCGGAGCCAGGCTGCAAAGAGGGCCACAGAGTGAACCCTGTGACACAGCAAGGTGGGGAAGCCTTGTTCCAACTCAGCTAACGCCTGGTTTCACCAGGTTGGCAGGCTTTGAACACCCCTGCGGGTATCTCGCAGGGCAATGCCACTGACTACACTCTGTTAAACCTCAGGGTGGGACCAGCCTCTTTACTTCTACCTTCAAGAAGGAAGAAGCTTTTGGAAATAGCCTGCCTTGCCTGCCTTGTAAGTCCGAGGGACTGAACCCCGCCAGAGAAACTCCAGTTGGGGAGAGGCAGCTTTCAACCAACACGCTGTTCCACTAGGGAGGAAGCGTTTGCTCGAGAGCACTGTGGGGCCGACAGTGCCCGTCCCCTCGACTCAGAGCCGGAAGCACACTACGTGCGGAGGGCCTCTTTCAACTGACAGCCCTTTCCCTAAGCACGAAGTAACTGCTGAGAAGCCCAGTGGGACCGACTAGGCGAACTCCGTGCCCACACGCTGTGCAGCCAACAGGGGGCGGGATCCAGATGTCGACCAAGTTCTCCTTCCCCTAAAGTTCCAGGGGTTGGAAATGCTTGTGGGGCCTCCCAGGGATGCGCCCCGTGTGCATCTCCCAGAAGCAGGGCTGTGCGGTACTCGACCTCCCCTGGCCTCAGTGGACTCGGGGAAGTCAGAAGTGTGGCAGTAGGCGTACCGGCCCTTGGCGCTACACTGTCCTAAGCTCATCTGGAAAAACGCTGCTAAGGTGCCTCCACCTGTCCCACAGACGGACACTTCGTTTCACACACTCAAGGGGGTGGGAAAACCCCGGTGGGGCAATACGACGACAGTACCGGATGCACAACTCGCTCGAGGGACACTGTGGGCAATCCTTCTCCGAGAACCCATGTTACTTCCCTCGTGTTAGCAGTGTCTGCAGGGGCCCGCGGGGCACGGAGCTTCAAGCCAGTGCCGTCTCCGTGCCTCTCGGAAGCATCAAGGTGGGGACACCGTCCAGCCCCTGACATCTGGTGTGTCGCTAACGTACACAAATGTTGGAAAACTGACGCTGGCCGACAAGGAAAGCTCCCTGGGCTGATGTGTACATGTGTATGTCTGTGTTGTATGTATTTTTTGGTGTGTGTGTCATATATATTCATCAGTGTCATACGTATTCTGTGTGTGTGTGCATAATGAATGTTTGGTATGTGTGAAGAAGATAAAAAGCTTCTGCATTGCCATCTGGATGTCTTCTTTAGAAAAGTGTCTATTCATGTTTTTTGCCCATTTCTTCACTGTATTATTTGTTTTTTTGGGTGTGGAGTTTGGTGAACTTTTTATAGATTTTGGATACTAGCCTTTTGTCCAATAAGTCATTTGCAAATATCTTTTCCCATTCTGTTGGTTGCCTTTTAGTTTTGTTGATTGTTTTCTTTGCAATGTAGAAGACTTTTGTCTTCATGAAGTCCCAATAGTTAATTTTTGCTTTTAATCCCCCTGCCTTTGGAGATGTGTCAAGTAAGAAATTGTTGCTGCTGAGGTCAGAGAGGTTTTTTCCTGCTTTCTCCTCTAGGGTTTTGATGGTTTCCTGTCTCACATTCAGGTCCTTTATCCATTTTGAGTTTATTTTTGTGAATGGTGTAAGAAAGTGATCTAGTTTCATTCTTCTCATGTCACTTTCCAGTTCTCCCAGCACCATTTGTTAAAGAGACTGTCTTTTTTCCATTGGATATTCTTCCATGCTTTGTCAAAAAATACTTGCGCATACATTTGTGGGTCCAATTCTGGAGTCTCTATTCGATTCCATTGGTCTATGTGTCTGTTTTTGTGCCCATACCATGCTGTCTTGATGATTACAGCTTTGTAGTAGAGGTTAAAGTCTGGGGTTGTGATGCCTCCTGCTTTGGTCTTCTTCAAAATTACTGTGGCTATTCGGGGTCTTTTGTGGTTCCATGCAAATTTTAAGATTGCCTGTTCTAGCTTCGAGAGGAATGCTGGTGCAATTTTGAAATTTTTTTTTGTCTGAGAGAGACAGAGCATGAATGGGGGAGGGGCAGAGAGAGAGGGAGACACAGAATCAGAAACAGGCTTCAGGCTCCGAGCCATCAGCCCAGAGCCTGACGCGGGGCTCGAACTCACGGACCGTGAGATCGTGACCTGGCTGAAGTCGGACGCTTAACCGACTGCGCCACCCAGGCGCCCCTAGTGCAATTTTTATTTGGATTGCACTGAATGTGTAGATTGCTTTGGGTATTATTGACATTTTAACAATATTTATTCTTCGAATCCATGAGCACAGAATGTTTTTCCATTTCTTTATGTCTTCTTCAATTTCCTTCTTAATCTTTCTATAGTTTTCAGCATACAGATCTTTTGCATCTTTGGTTAGGTTTATTCCTAGGTATTTTATGCTTCTTGGTGCAGTTGTGAATGGTATCAGTTTCTTTGTCTTTCTGTTGCTTCATAATTGGTGTATAAGAATGCAACTGATTTCTGTACATTGATTTTATATCCTGCTACTTTGCTGAACCCATGTATCAGTTCTAGAAGACTTTTGGTGGAGTCTGTCAGGTTTTCCATGTGGAGTATCATGTCATCTGCAAAAAGTGAAAGTTTTACTTCATCTTTGCCAATTTTGGTGCCTTTGACTTCCTTTTGTTGTCTGATTGCTGATGCTAGGACTTCAAATACTATGTTAAACAACAGTGGTGAGAGTGGACATCCCTGTCGTGTTGCTGATTTCAGGGGGAAAGCTCTCAGTTTTTCATAAAAGCTGTGGGCTTCTATGATACTTAGGTATGTTCTTTCATCCAACTTTCTTGAGGATTTTCATCAAGAAAGGATGTTGTATTTTGTCAAATGCTTTTTCTGCTTCTTTTGACAGGACCATATGGTTCTTACCTTTTATTTTATTAAAGCGATGTATGACATTGATTGATTTGCGAATATTGAATCAGCCCTGCAGTCCAAGAATGAATCCCACTTGATCATGGTGGATAATCTTTTTTACATGCTGTTGAATTCAATTTGCTAGTATCTTATTGAGAATTTTTGCTTCCATATTCATCAGAGATAGTGGCCTGAAGTTCTTTTTTTGCTGGGTCTCTGTCTAGTTTGGGAATCAAAGTAATGCTGGCTTCATAGAATGAGTCTAGAAGTTTTCCTTCCCTTTTTATTTTTTGGAATAGCTTGAGAAGGATAGGCATTATCTCTGCTTTAAATATCTGGTGGAATTCCTCTGGGAAGCCATCTGGTCCTGGACTCTTATTTGTTGGGAGATTTTTGATAACTGATTCAATTTCTTCACTCGTTATGGGTCGGTTCAAGCTATTTCTTCATGTGAGTTTTGGAAGTGTGTGGGTGCATAGGAATTTGTCCATTTCTTCCAGGTTGTCCAGTTTGCTGGCATGTAATTTTTCATGGTATTCTCTGATAATTGCTTGTATTTCTGAGGGATTGGTTGTAATAATTCCATTTTCATTCGTGATTTTATCTATTTGGGTCATCTCCCTTTTCTTTTTGAGAAGCCTGGCTAGAGGTTTATCAATTTTGTTTATTTTATCAAAAAACCAACTCTTGGTTTCAATGATCTGCTCTACAGTTTTTTTAGATTCTGTATCGTATATTTCTGCTTTGATCTTTATTATTTGTTTTCTTCTGCTGGGTTTGGGGTGTCTTTGCTGTTCTGCTTCTAGTTCCTTTAGGTGTGCTGTTAGATCTTGTATTTGGGAGCTTTCTTGTTTCTTGAGATAGGCCTGGATTGCAATGTATTTTCCTCTCAGGACTGCCTTCGCTACATCCCAAAGCATTTGGATTGTTGTATTTTCATTTTCATTTGTTTCCATGTATTTTTAAATTTCTTCTCTAATTGCTGGTTTGACCCATTCATTCTTTATTATGGTGTTCTTTAACCTCCATGCTTTTGGAGGTTTTCCAGACTTTTTCCTGTGGTTGATTTCAAGTTTCATCGCAGTGTGGTCTGAAATTATGCATGGTATGATCTCAATTCTCGTATACTTATGAAGGGCTGTTTTGTGAACTAGTATGTGATCTATCTTGGAGAATGTTCCATGTGCACTCGAGAAGAAAGTATATTGTGTTGCTTTGGGATGCAGAGTTCTAAATATATCTGTCAAGTCCATCTGATCCAATGTATCATTCAGGGCCCTTGTTTATTTTATTATTTTATTTTATTTTATTTGCATTTTTTTAATTTTTTTAATATATGAAATTTATTGTCAAATTGGTTTCCATACAACACCCAGTGCTCATCCCAAAAGGTGCCCTCCTCAATACCCATCACCCACCCTCCCCTCCCTCCCACTCC
>NW_024417579.1:0-1231 GCF_014898765.1 Herpailurus yagouaroundi | reverse complement strand
GCTGTTGTTTTATAATCTTCTGTCTGTTTGTGGTGGTGTTTTTGTTTTTTTTTTTTTCCTGTACATTAATAGGGAGGATTCTTTACCTGATTGGTTCAAGAGCTTATTGATTTTGTTTTACTCTACCGTTAAGCTCAGTCAGTCTGTGTTTTGAATGGGGGTGAAATACACATTTAAAATTCTCAGGGCGCCCGGGTGGCTGGGTTGGTTCAGTGTTCCACTTCAGCTCAGGTCATGATCTCGTGGTTCGTGAGTTCAAGCCCTGCATGGGGCTGTGTGCTGACAGCACGTAGATTCTGTCTCGTCTCTCTGCCCCTCCCCTGCTCACGCTCTATCTCTTTCTCTCTCAAATATAAAACAAAACATTAAAAAAAAATTTTTTTAATTCTCTTTGAAGTCCAGAACTATGATTGTCTTTCTTTGCTGTGGATTTTTAATCCATTTTCCTTTGGCCTTTGATTATAATAATGGCCCTGACAGCAACACAAATCATACCCTCCCTCACCTTCTTCCCTCCACACCACAGCCTTCTCCCTACACCTTTTCTTTCTTCTGTCTCCTTATGCTTATAGAAAGGAAGTAAGTGAAATCCTCCTTCACAACCTAAAATGAAGCTTACGGCGGTAATGACACTGGACTGCAGAGCAGGAGACCAGGCTTGTGGCTCCTGCTCTGCTGCTGCCAGCCGTGTGATACGAGCAGGTCGCTTAGCCTCCCTGGACCCCCGTTTCCTCATCTGTAAGTGACAGTGAGAACTTCGATGTCTGCAGTCTCATGCAGTCTTAAATTTCCTTCTTTCAAGAAGCTGATACCCATCTGAGACCGCTCACTGAGGAGGAAGGGAGGAAGCACCTACACATCCCAGACTTGTGTGTCATCATTGCAGTGTGGCCTTCAAGTCTCCTGTAGCCCTCGATGCAGCTGGAACTCTCCCCAGTCCACAACCTCTCCCTGATCTTTTCTGGCCTCATTTCCTTTATCTTATTTCTTCCTCTCCCTTTTTTTTTTTTTGTTCAATATATGAAATTTATTGTCGAATTGGTTTCCATACAACACCCAGTGCTCACCCCAAAAAGTGCCCTCCTCAATACCCATCACCCACCCTCCTCTCCCTCCCACCCCCCATCAACCCTCAGTTTGTTCTCAGTTTTTTTTTTTTTTTTCAACGTTTATTTATTTTTGGGACAGAGAGAGACAGAGCATGAACGGGGGAGGGGCAGAGAGAGAGGGA
>NW_024417578.1:0-1505 GCF_014898765.1 Herpailurus yagouaroundi | reverse complement strand
CAAACCCTTAACACGCTCATGGGAAGGCAGTGTAACATGGGTGAGAGCATGCATGTTGGCATAGGAGCAGAGTTGGTGCCCATCCCAACCACCCCACTCGTGTTTGTGTTATCTTGGACCAATTACTTAACATATCTGAAACTCAGTTGCCTAATTTATAAAATGGAAATAATAACAAAGGGTCAAAAAGATTAAATGACACTATTGGCAAGGTGCTTAATCCAACACCTGACAACAGGGAACAAGTGATCCACAGATGATAGCCATCATTAGCCTCATTTGAACAGCTAAGACAGGCTAATATTCTGTCTGGGGTCAGATACCTATGGGGGAATCTCAGGTCTTCTGACACTGGTTCTTTAATTTGGAGGGAGCCCAGGGCCAGGATGGCTGAAAGAGTACAAGAGGTAGACCAGTAAGCCAGTCCTCTATCCACCTCTTATTAGATAGTCCAGTTGTATATTCATCTCTTTCCTTCCAATGAAAAAAAATGAAAATCTCTCCCTCTACATAAATAATACACAGACCCTTGCCTGTAATATTAAGTGTTAGGCTCTGTAAAACTGGCACATGCATCATGTCATTTAATCTCACAATGGCCCTGCATATGGCAGTCCTTATTCCAATTTCCAGGTGAGGAAATTGAGACCTAGGAAAGTCAAGTGCCTTCCCCGTAACTTGTCCATCCTTTGTGAGCCAGGCAGGGGCCGTGGGGCCGAGCATGCATTGTTTTTGGCACACGTTACACATTATTCACTGACAGCCTGGCATAATGCCGGCAGCTGGCTGTTGTCGTAGTTCTTTTTGAAGAGGACCTCTAGAGCAGTTTTCCCTAAGAGGGTGAGTTACTTATCTTCCTTCACTAGTTGCTTTCACACAGATGACGGGAAAAGACTCACCATCCATCTTTGCTTAGTGTGCCCACTTCTGTCGAGGCCCAACTTCTTTCTTCACTTGTGTCCATGGGTTGGGAGGCTTCCTTCTGGGGCGCAAGAGTCAGAGTGTAGGTAGGGGCTTCACCTAGGTCACCTGAGGCAGCCACTCTGGCTGTTTTGTCGGCCAGGTGATTTCCTTGATTTATGGGGTCATCTCATTTCTGAGGCCCCTCACAGTGTAGGATAGCTACTTTGTCTGGAAGCCATATGGTCTCAAGAAGCTTTAGTATTTCTTCCTCGGTTTTGAATAGTTTTCTCTGAAGCGGTAAGGAGGCCTTTTTCTTTATAGATGGCCCCATGTACATGCACAGCAGCGAAGCCATACGGGGAATCGATGTAGATGTTAACTCATTTACCTTTGCTAAGGATGATGGCTCAGGTTAAGGCATACTGAGTCCAGCCCATTGTGCCGACCATCCTTCCGACAAGGCCTTGGCTTCCCGACTTCCGTGGTTGTGATGACCACATACCCTGCTCTTTGGCTGCACTCCTCTAAAAAGCTGCTCCCATCGGTGAACAGGGTGATCCCTGGGCTTGTTATACCCTGGTCTTTGAGGTCTGGGAAGCTGG
>NW_024417577.1:0-1002 GCF_014898765.1 Herpailurus yagouaroundi | reverse complement strand
TTCGGATATGTAATTAGTCAAGTAACTAGGTTTGTTTGCACAACCTTTTTGTCCCTGAGTTCCTTATTCTGGTGCTAAGGATGGTTCTCCCCTCCTGGTACAGGGAAGGGGAGTTTCCCAAGGGAGATTTATATCCTGCTGTCAAGGGACACAGGAGGGTCTGAGTGTCCTTGGACTGGCTGTTTCTCCCATGACTTTCACCCAAATAAGGACTGTGAGACGATGATATGGTTTGAGGCAGGACAGTTATTCTTCACGTTATCATGTGGAATACTTCTATTGGGATGACCATCATTGCCTGGCTCCTGATGTGGCAGGAATGGTTTTAGTATTTTATGTTCAATATGCTGTCAGGTGTGGGCTTTCATAGTGGCCATGATCATGTGAAGGTAATTTCCTTCTCCTTTTTAATTGAGTTATTTTAAAGTGATGAACATGTGTTTTTTGTTCATGAAAAAACTTTCTCTAATGATTTTATGAACAAATTAAGGATGGCTTTGATTCAATCATTCACTCTGTTAATGGAGGACACCAGATTTTTGCATTTGTGTATGTTGAAGGATACTTGCATTTCAGGGATGAATCACACTGGAGTATCATGTATGATCCTTTCAGTGTGCTGTTGAATTCAGTAGGCTCGGACTTAATCAAGGAATTTTGCATGTATGTGTATGTGAGACACTGGCCTGTAGTTTCCCTTCTTGTGGTGTGTTTCTCTGGTTTTGTTGTGAGAATAAAGGTGTCCTCATAAAGTGCATCTGGGAGTGGTCTTTTTCATCAGCAATTTGTAATAGTTTGAGAAGTATTGGCATCAATTATTCTTTAAATATTGTAGAATTTTAGTAACGCCTTGTTTCTTTATGGAGGGTGAAGGTTTTATATTAAGGATATCTTCTTATTAAGTTTTGTTTTGTTCCTTTTGTATTTTGCATGGAAGAGTCTTGGTGGATTACATAATGCTAGAAAATGTGTAATTTGTTCTTGGTGATCTAATTGTTGACT
>NW_024417576.1:0-3502 GCF_014898765.1 Herpailurus yagouaroundi | reverse complement strand
CAGCGAAACCGCTCCCCGAGATGCCCGAGTCCAGCATCCCACACTGATCGCCCTGTCCACCCTCCACTCCCCATGGGAGATCTCCTCCCAGATGTCTTACAGACGCCTCCAACGCAGAACAGCAGAAACAGAAGTCAGAAGCATGGCACTAGATTGAACTCGTTTATTTACTGATGACAGAGGCCAAGGATTCCTCAGCTATGAGAAGCTTTGTCTAAGACTACGGCTGTGAGGACTCCCTCCAGGCTCTGGGACCCAGTCTTTAGCCACTTCTCCTGGGTCCAGGCATCTCATCAAGCCGACTGAAGTTCTCATTCTGCAAGTTTTGGGGGGGGCTGTCTGTTGCTGCCAACGCCTCTATCATCTTGTGGGACGGTGTGCATATTGCTATTGATGGCCTCATTGGCTACCATCTCTAGGATGTAGTCAGTAAGGTGGTCAAGCACGGTAAGGTGGAAATGATTTATGGATGAATCCGAGTCTTGGGTATGTTGATCCTCAGGCAGGAGGCGGTCCACGTAGCTCAAAGGACACTTTAGCTCACTTCTTATAAGATGGGATGGAGTCTGACAGGAGCTCGCCTGGATTTTTTTCCCTGACATGATGTTGGCTGGGTTTGGCTCCAATCAGCTCTGCTTCCTTCTCCAGTTGGATTAGGTCTCTCAAGATACCAGCAGTTAACCCTCCCCACTACATGCCCCTGCTCTTGCTCCTCATTGGTCAGGGAGCTGCCTTTGTGACATCTTACACTTTGTGATGTTACTGGTGCCCATTGTGTCATCAGGCATCAACCTGGAAACGTCCAGGACAGGAACCTGGTCACCCTAATGGCTGGACCTGATTTTGAGAAAACTGTAATTTTCTGCTTATTTTAACATTATAAAGATAAATATGTGTTTCAATGGAAAACTTTTCTGTCTTAGGACACCACTCCACATTATCTGATTCTAGCCTTCTATTGTCTCTGAGGTCTTTTATAATCCTTTGTTATAGGTAGTGATAAATATGTAAAATGTATTATCTAGGAGACATTACATTGACCCCCCCCCATGATATAATAAGACCACTTTTGCCTCAATTTATACATTGATTTAAATATTCTTGATTACATTTCCTGCATCTCATCCTTGGATTCTCTGTGAACCTGTTATAACCTCTTCCCATTCCCTCATTGATTAAACAGAATCTTTTAACACATGTTTATCTCATATCTGTATTAGTGTCTTGATTTTACACTGTTTGAGAAATACCCCTTGATCATTTTGGAAACCATAATGGGATGTTTATATGTCAGAATCAGGTAAACATTGTTGAGAAAGAGAAGTGTACCTTGGGCTTAGTTTAACCCCAGTTGTCTTCTTGGCTGTCCTAGGGGAAGCCAAAGCACCAAGAGATGTTGCCTCTCATTTCTCTCATTTAAATTTTCCTCTCCACTAAGTTTGTGTTTCTGCTTTCTTTTAGGTTCATTTACAGCTGATAACAGTTATATACCCTCTCGTGGCAAAAGAGAGAAGTAGAAGGAAGAGAGGAGTCTCTGATCCAAGCAATGGGGATCAAGGAGACAAACCTACATAGGTTTCAATCTGGGAATTATCTTTTGTGGCTTCAGGCTCCTCCCTCTGGTCACATGACTTTACCTGCAACCATGGCTCTGTCCTCAAAATCATCTTTCCTTTATTTTGAATGGAGCACATGCTTATAGCTGAGTAGTTTTATCACCTTGTTTTCCTCTTGTCAAAGATGGCATTGTTTCTGCTGATTCAACATACTCAAAAGTCTTGTAGTCTCCCATTTGTGCCTTGGGGATTCCTGTCTTTAAACAGGAGACCTGTTCACAGTTCTCTCCAGGAATATGCCATCCCAACTCATTGCTTCTGCTGAGATGGCTGGAGGTTACCCATGATTCACACCCCATATCACTTCAAAGAGCCCTCTGTATGATTGAATACTCTGATCTTTTGATCCCTCAAAGATGTCTAGCTACATGCTTGATTTTTATCTCCACAGGATGCTTTCCTGACATAAATCTTTTCCTTTTAATGTCTTTTGCAATATAGATAGGCTGAGAATTGCTCCTATCTTCAAGTCCTGGTTCCCTTTTGCTTAAGAGCGGTTCCCTCGGGAAGATGGCGGCGTAGGAGGACGCTGGGCTCACCGCGCGTCCTGCTGATCACTTAGATTCCACCTACACCTGCCTAAATAACCCAGAAAACCACCAGAGGATTAGCAGAACGGAGTCGCCGGAGCCAAGCGCAGACGAGAGGCCCACGGAAGAGGGTAGGAAGGGCGGCGAGGCGGTGCGCGCTCCACGGACTGGCGGGAGGGAGCCGGGGCGGAGGGGCGGCTCGCCGGCCAAGCAGAGCCCCCAAGTCTGGCTTGCAAAAAGCGGAGGGGCCTGACGGACTGTGTTCCGACAGCAAGCGCGACTTAGCGGCTGGGAGGTCATAAGTTAACAGCTCTGCTCAGAAAGCGGGAAGGCTAGAGGACAAGGGGAAGGAAAGCTGCTGAGCCCCCGGACGACAGAGCTCAGTTTGGTGGGGAACAAAGGCGCTCGCCAGCGCCATCTTCCCCGCCCATCCCCCAGCCAAAATCCCAAAGAGAACCAGTTCCTGCCAGGGAACTTGCTCGCTCCCCGCAAACACCCAACTCTGCGCTTCTGCAGAGCCAAACCTCCGTCAGCGGATCTGACTCCCTGCTGCTGCCACAGGGCCCCTCCTGAAGTGGATCACCTAAGAGAAGCGAGCTAAGCCTGCCCCTCCTGCCCCTGTGCACCTTGCCTACCCACCCCAGCTAAGACGCCAGATCCCCAGCATCACAAGCCTGGCAGTGTGCAAGTAGCCCAGACAGGCCACCCCACCCCACAGTGAATCCCGCCCCTAGGAGAGGGGAAGAGAAGGCACGCACCAGTCTGACTGTGGCCCCAGCAGTGGGCTGGGGGCAGACATCAGGTCTGACTGCGGCTTCGCCCACCAACTCCAGTTACACACCACAGCACAGGGGAAGTGCCCTGCAGGTCCTCACCACGCCAGGGACTATCCAAAATGACCAAGCGGAAGAATTCCCCTGAGAAGAATCTCCAGGAAATAACAACAGCTAATGAGCTGATCAAAAAGGATTTAAATAATATAACAGAAAGTGAATTTAGAATAATAGTCATAAAATTAATCGCTGGGCTTGAAAACAGTATAGCTGACAGCAGAGAATCTCTTGCTACAGAGATCAAGGGACTAAGGAACAGTCACGAGGAGCTGAAAAACGCTTTAAATGAAATGCATAACAAAATGGAAACCACCACAGCTCGGATTGAAGAGGCAGAGGAGAGAATAGGTGAACTAGAAGATAAAGTTATGGAAAAAGAGGAAGCTGAGAAAAAGAGAGATAAAAAAATCCAGGAGTATGAGGGGAAAATTAGAGAACTAAGTGATACACTAAAAAGAAATAATATACGCATAATTGGTATCCCAGAGGAGGAAGAGAGAGGGAAAGGTGCTGAAGGGGTACT
>NW_024417575.1:0-1617 GCF_014898765.1 Herpailurus yagouaroundi | reverse complement strand
TATCACTTGAAGTTTAGGAGTGTTTTTCCTTATAAATGTTTGAAGAAATCCATGGTAGAGAAAGGTTTACTTAATCCCAGAGAGTAAAATGAAAGAAGGCTTTGGACCGACAAACTCCTCCAATCAGTAAGTAGGCCGAGACAACAATAAGGCTGTAGACACAGGCTACCTTTCATGAGAAGGGAAGAATGACTTGGAGGTTGAAAGTCAGAACCCCGGAGGAGCTAGGGCCATGGAAGATCATTCCCAGGCCTTAAGACCCAATGAAAGGACTGCCTACCTGTACCAGCTGAACTTCACGATTGTTATGGACCAGTGACTCATTCATGATAACCTCCTTCCTTTCTTTGGAACAGCAATGTTTGTGTTTTGTTGGTTTGTTTGTTTTTTCTGTGTGTGTGTGTGTGTGTGTGTGTGTGTGTGTGTGTGTGTGTGTGTGTGGTGTGTGTTTTCTGGTTATCACATGCCCATGTTGGTTGTATGCTGAATTCACAGGTCTTCATTCATAGGTCTTCAGATTGAAAGTTCAGTTGAGGACCAGTGTGCTCAAGGAGACTCATTCACACCTGGACCTAATTTAGATAACAATATCCTGGACTTTGAGCTGATGTTACAAGGGTTGGGTCTTTAAGAGCCAGGATTCTTGGGGAAAGTGGAGGATATTTTTCATGCAGGATGAGAGTTAATAATAGGAGGCCAGCAGACAGGCTGTGGCAGTCTAAAATATGTTCATAAATTCTCTTTGAAGGCCTTCAAAAGGGGGACCTCCATTCCCTTTTCCTTAAGCATAGGCCAGACGTACTGAATGATTTTGAAAACTAGAAGAAGGTGGAAGTGATAGTGAGTTAAAAACACTCTAAAGAGCCGATATTGTAATTCCAATGGGGTTGTGATTAGGGGAAAATCGATGGAAGGGGCAACTGGCCATTAGACGCTAGGATTCTATGAGTGGAAGAGATGAACATAAGCGAAAGGAAACAAATATTATATAAATACAGGGAGGGGGCAAAACAGAAGAGACTCATACTTATGGAGAACAAACTGAGGGTCACTGGAGGTGTTGTGGGAGGGGAGGATGGGCTAAATGGGTAAGGGGCACTGAGGAATCTACTGAGGTCATTGATGCACTAAATGCTAACTAAGTTAGAGGTAAACTTTAAAAAAATAAAAAATAAATCAATTAAAAATGAAGCTAGAATTCTACACTATCAAAATTATCAATTGAATTTGAGAGTGGACTCAAGATATCTTCAGACATGCAAAGAAACAGAACATTTGATTCTAATCATTCTTCATTAGGAAGTTATCTGAAGGTGTACTCTAGCAAAACAAGGAGAGAAAAAATAAAGAAAAAATATACTTAATAATAGGCAACATTAAAAGAGTGTTTATTTTTGTGCCAGACACTGTTATGAGTTATTTTCACATATTATTACATATGAACAACACAACAATCTTATAAAGTATATACAAATACTATTCTTATCTTCGAAAGGAGGCAACGGGGTTATAAGGAAGCCAAATAACACATCCAACATCCAACTTACACAGTTGGTAAGTGGAACAAGTAAAGTCTAACCCCAGGCCGTCTGGCTCAAGAGCCCAGGCTTTTAATTG
>NW_024417574.1:1236-1670 GCF_014898765.1 Herpailurus yagouaroundi | reverse complement strand
AGTTTAGGAGTGTTTTTCCTTATAAATGTTTGAAGAAGTCCATGGTAGAGAAAGGTTTACTTAATCCCAGAGAGTAAAATGAAAGAAGGCTTTGGACCCACAAACTCCTCCAATCAGTAAGTAGGCCGAGACAACAATAAGGCTGTAGACACAGGCTACCTTTCATGAGAAGGGAAGCATGACTTGGAGGTGAAAGCCAGAACCGCGGAGGAGCTAGGGCCATGGAAGATCATTCCCAGGCCTTAAGACCCAATGAAAGGACTGCCTACCTGTACCAGCTGATCTTCACGATTGGTATGGACCAGTGACTCATTCATGATAACCTCCTTCCTTTCTTTGGAACAGCAATGTTTGTGTTTGGTTGGTTTGTTTGTTTTTTCTGTGTGTGTGTGTGTGTGTGTGTGTGTGTGTGTGTGTGTGTGTGTGTGTGTGTG
>NW_024417574.1:0-1226 GCF_014898765.1 Herpailurus yagouaroundi | reverse complement strand
GTGTGTGTGTGTGTGTGTGTGTGTGTGTGTGTGTGTGTGTGTGTGTGGTGTGTGTTTTCTGTTTATCACATGCCCATGTTGGTTGTATGCTGAATTCATAGGTCTTCATTCATAGGTCTTCAGATTGAAAGTGTATTCGAGGACCAGTGTGCCCAAGGAGACTCATTCACACCTGGAACTAATTTAGATAACAATATCCTGGACTTTGAGCTGATGTTACAAGGGTTGGGTCTTTAAGAGCCAGGATTCTTGGGGAAAGTTGAGGATATTTTTCATGCAGGATGAGAGTTAATAATAGGAGGCCAGCAGACAGGCTGTGGCAGTCTAAAATATGTTCATAAATTCTCTTTGAAGCCCTTCAAAAGGGGGACCTCCATTCCCTTTTCCTTAAGCATAGGCCAGATGTACTGAATGATTTTGAAAACTAGAAGAAGGTGGAAGTGATAGTGAGTTAAAAACACTGTAAAGGGCAGATATTGTAGTTCCAATGGGGTTGTGATTAGGGGAAAATCGATGGAAGGGGCAACTGGCCATTAGACGCTAGGATTCTATGAGTGGAAGAGATGAACATAAGCGAAAGAAACAAATATTATATAAAATCAGGGATGGGGCAAAACAGAAGAGACTCATATGCATGGAGAACAAACTGAGGGTCACTGGAGGTGTTGTGGGAGGGGAGGATGGACTAAATGGGTAAGGGCACTGAGGAATCTACTCCTGAAGTCATTGATGCACTACATGCTAACTAAGTTAGAGGTAAACTTTAAAAAAATAAAAAAATAAATCAATTAAAAAAAGAAGCTAGAATTCTACACTATCAATATTATCAATTGAATTTGACAGTGGACTCAAGATATCTTCAGACGTGCAAAGAAACAGAACATTTGATTCTAATCATTCTTCATTAGGAAGTTATCTGAAGGTGTACTCCAACAAAACAAGGAGAGAAAAAATAAAGAAAAAATATACTTAATAATAGGCAACATTAACAGTGTGTTTATTTTTGTGCCAGACACTGTTATGGGTTATTTACACATATTATTACATATGAACCACACAACAATCTTATAAAGTATATACAATTACCATTCTTATCTTCGAAGGGAGGAAACGGGGTTATAAGGAAGCCAAATAACACATCCAACATCCAACTTACACAGTTGGTAAGTGGAACAAGTTAAGTCTAACCCCAGGCCGTCTGGCTCAAGAGCCCAGGCTTTTAATTG
>NW_024417573.1:0-1494 GCF_014898765.1 Herpailurus yagouaroundi | reverse complement strand
TGGTTACTTCCCTGGTAGCGCCCATAGGCCAAAAGACAGCAACCATACTTGGGGCTACTGGGACACAGGTAATGCAACAGCCCTTCTGTCAAGCTCAACAAGGTGCACTTGGGGGTCAAAGGTCCGGCATGAGTTCCTCTACTTACTTGACTGCCTGATTCCTCTCCTGGGCCGCGATCTACTCACCAAACTTGGGGCCCAGATACCTTTTGACCCCACTGGACACACTAGCCTCCAATTAAACCCAAAGTGGAAGGAAACTCTGGTCTTGGCGATACCCCTGCCAAGGGAAGAAGAATGGAGACTGTTCTGTGCCCAGGACTTACATTGTCGCCCCTAATAATTCAGGCTTACGTTCCCCTCCCTATGGTCTAATGATAACCCACCTGAAATAGCTTGGAAACAGGTCCCAATCATTGTCGACCTGATCCTTGCAGCTCAACCTCGGACACCAAGGCAGTACCCCCTTCCACTAGAGGCTAGAATGGGCATACAAGAGCACCTGACCAAGCTCAGAGAAAGAGGCATTCTAACTGAGTGCCAATCAGTTTGGAATACCTGACTCTTGCCAGGCAATAAGCCAGGAGGAGGACACCAACCAGTACAGGATATGAGGGCCAATAGCAACGTGAGTGTTTCCTTACACCCAGTCATTCCGAACCCTAAGTATACTCTCCTCAGCCAAATTCCGTGGTCACCTGAAGGATTGCATGCTTCAACCTGAAGGATGCTTTCTTCTGCCTCTGCCTGGCTCCGCAAAGGCATACATTGTTTCCCTTTGAATGGACTGATCCCGTTACAGAGCGCCAGAGGCAGCTGACCTGGACACTACATTCCCAAGGTTTCAACAACTCGCCCATTCTTCTGGGGGAAGCCCTAGGTTCAGATCTCGCTGACTTTCTAAGGACACCACAGGGTAGGTCCTCTCCAATATGTAGAAGACCTCCTTTCCAGTGACACCCAGGAAGACTGTATGAAAGGTACACAGGCCCTCTTACAGCTCTCATCCTACTTCGGGTACCAGGCCTCTTGGAAAAAGGCACAGATTCGTCAGCAGCAGGGCCAATACTTAGGATCCCTCCTCACAAAAGGAAAAAGAGAACGAGGACCGGAAAGGAAGAAAGTGTGGCACACACTGCCACAGCCCCAAACAAAACGAGGCTTGTGTGAATGTTTAGGGGCCAGAGGATTCTGTCGCATTGGGAATCCTCAGATGCTGAGCCATAGTCAGGTCCCTCTATGACCTGTTGGGAGGACCAAACTGGGAACCCCTTGCATGGACTGAGGAGGTGAGGGCCACTTTCACAGAAAGAAAGTTGGCTCTGGGACAAGCCCCAGCCCTTGGTTTGCCTGACATAGACAGACCCTTTAACTTCTTCACACACGAAAAGGAGTTTTCACTCAGAGCATGGTGCCTCGGCAATGGTCAGTGTTCTAACTGTAAAAAAAAAAAAAAAAAGTTGATCCTGTGGCTGGAGGATGGCCCTGTGCCTC
>NW_024417572.1:0-2560 GCF_014898765.1 Herpailurus yagouaroundi | reverse complement strand
TTTTTTTGGTCCATTCTTTCTTACCACATGTTTCCTGTCAAGATCAAGCATTTAGTAATTTTTAAGAGAAATCTTCAAAAAAATCAAAAGTTGGCAGGGGGTGTGTTTATCATGTTTAAGACCAGTCATGGCATTTTATAAGTAACTATTTGAATAAATGGTGTACTCATTACATTGATCAATTAGTTCCACTTTCGTTCCACATTACCATAAAAGTAAATCATTAATGAGGAGAGGAGCCAAGATGGCGGAACAGCATGGAAGTTTTTTGTGTGTCTCATATCCATGAAATACAGCCAGACCAACACTGAACCATCCTATACTCCTAGAAAACTGACTGGAGGATTAACACAAAAATCTGCACAACCTGAACCACAGAATTCAGCAGGTACGTGGCATGGAGAAGTGAACTTGGGGAACGAGAAGGCGCAGGAAGGGAGGTGCTTTTGTGAGCAGACAGAGGATGGAGACTGCAGGGGGCGGGGCAGAGAATACGGGAAAAGCACCCCTCCCCAAAAGCAGCTGGAGGAAAGTGGAAAATTGGATACGGCCGCAGGGACTAAACTAAAAAGGGAGAAAGGAGAAAGGAGAGGGTTTAATTTGAATTAAGACTGTAAACAAGGGGAGCACAAAGGCTGCAACTCTGCAGCTCAATACCTGGCAGTGCTCTGGTGGGAAAGGTGAATCCCCAGGAACAGAGTGGGGTCTGGGAGGTTCTCAGGCCACATGGGGAAAAGTGGTTCCACTGCTGGAAGGACATTTGGTAGCGACTGTTGAAGCCACCTGGTCCCAGCAGACCCCGGAAGGCAGCCAACTTCACTGGTTCTGGGGCAAGGTTGTTGAAGGTAAAGCCTGGTGCCAGATGTGTGTTGTGATTTTCCATAGTCCCTGAAACACTGAGGCTACACTGTCTCGCGATCTTTCTTTGGGGCAGGCTGGCACCTGGCCACAGTCTCGGGGCACCAGCAACAGCAGAGTCCAGCGGCATTCCTGGGTGCAGCTGACATTCGGCCATTGCTCATTTGGCCATTGCTCAGTCAGACCCTCCCACAGAGGGGCTGAATGGGTCAAGGCCACAGTCCTTCAGAAGTAAGGGGCTGGGGAAAACAGCCACATCTGAGACAAAACTCGGGAGAGAGGTGCTGCCTGTGGCCTGGTCACAGAGAGTAAAAAAGCGGGGAGTGGACGAGACCTGAAGACAGAGGACTGGTGTGTGATTGCTGCTCTGGGAGAACAGACTGGGTAGCTGGATGGCGCTATTTTCACCATTCCTGCCCATGCGCATATGCACCTACGAGCACCGCAACAATCCACCCCAGTAGGCTAGCAGCACCATCTAGTGGAGAGCGGAGCTCTTACACCGAGCCCTGCCCAACTGGGCGAACTTTGGTCTTCAAGAACAAAACCTCACCACCAGCTTAATTTAAACACTATAAAGAGCTATATGGACTGACCTGTAGGGGAAAACGAAGTAGTTTCAGTCCTACTTCAATCTCTTAGCAGGTCCATCTATTCAATTTTCTTTCTTTCTTTTTTATCCTCTTTTACACGTCTTTTTCTTGAATACAGAAAGAGAAAACATTTTTATTTTCAATTTTTATTAAAAATATTTTTCTTCAATTGTCATTACTATATTTTTTACTTTTGTCTAAGTTTTTTCAAATTTGACCTTACTTCCATCATTTTATTTTAGACTACTTCAGTGTATTCACCTTTTCAAATTTTCAAATGATCTCCTTATTTTCTTTTTCCTTTTTTCCCTTTTTCATTTCTTTTTCTTGAATGCAGAAAGAGGAAAACTTCATTTTTACTTTCAATTTCTATTAAAATATTTTCCTTTAATTGTTTTGCCATGTTTGCTTTTATGTAAATTTTTCGAATTCTATTTTACTTCCATCATTTTATTTAGTCTAATACAGTGTATTCACTTTTTCAGATTTTCAAACAATTTCTTTTTTTTCCTTTTTCTTTTTTCCCTTTTTCATTTCGTTTCTTTTTCTTGAATATAGAAACAGAAAAATTCATTTTTGTTTTTAATTTTTATTAAAAACATTTTTCTTTATTTTTTCCTACTATCTTATTTACTTTTCTGTACATTTTTTCAAATTCTATTTTACCCCCATCATCTCATTTTAGTCTACTTCAGTGTATTCATTTTTTCAAAATCTCAAATGATTTCCTTTCCCCCTCTTTTTTCTCTCTAATCTGTCAAACCACTTTCAACACCCAGATCAAAACACACCTAGGATCTAGCATCATTTATTCAATTTGTATGTGTTTTTAATTTTTTAACTTTAATACTTTTTTAGTTTTAATTTTTTTTAATTTTAATTTTTCTACCTCATTAATTCCTGTTCTCCCTTCCAAATGACAAAAATGAAGGTATACACCCCAAAAGAAACAGCACAAAGAAATGACAGGCAGGGATTTAACCAATGCAGATACAAGCAAGATGTCTGAACCACAATTTAGAATCATGATACCAAGAACTCTGGCTGGAGTCAAAAATAGATTAGAATCCCTTTGTACAGAGATAAAAAGGAGTAAAATATAGCCAGAA
>NW_024417571.1:138-1672 GCF_014898765.1 Herpailurus yagouaroundi | reverse complement strand
TAAGGGAAGAGAAACAAAAATTATATAAAATCAGGGAGGGGGCAAAATAGAAGAGACTCATACATATGGAGAACAAACTAAGGGTCACTGGAATGGTTGTGGGAGCAGGGATGGGATAAATGGGTAAGGAGCACTGATGAATCTACTCCTGAAATCATTGTTGTAATACATGCTAACTAATTTGGCGGCAAACATTTAAAAAATGAAAATAAATCAATTACAAAAATCAGCTAGAATTCTACACTATCAAAATTATCAATTAAATTTGAGAGTGGACTCAAGATATCTTCAGACGTGCAAAGACACAGAACATTCGATTCTACTCATTCTTCATTAGGAAGTTATCTGAAGGTGTATTCCAGCAAAACAAGGAGAGAAAAAATAAAGAAAAATTATGCTTAATAATAGGCAACATTACCAGAGTGTTTATTTTTGTGCCAGACACTGTTATGGGTTATTTTCACATATTATTACATATGAACCACACAACAAACTTATAAAGTATATATAATTACCATTCTTATCTTCGAGAGGAGGAAACAGGGTTATAAGGAAGCCAAATAACTCATCCAACATCCAACTTACACAGTTGGTAAGTGGAACAAGTAAAGTCTAACCCCAGGCCTTCTGGCTCAAGAGTCCAGGCTTTTAATTGCTCCCTAACTTCCCAGATAGCCATATTACCATGAAAGCATGGAAACAAACTGGGAGCGTAGCAGAGGAAAATCACAGGAAGGAAGCTATGAAGCAGACCTACTGAGTCACCACATAAATGAGGCAGGAAAAGAGAAGGGTCCAGTGAGAGACCGCTAAGAGGTTAGCAGGAAGATGTCATAAAGTGGCATGATTTGAGAAAACTGAAAGAGTGTAATAAAACAAAGACGTGAACTTAGAAAATTAAGGAGAACCAGATAATATCCATAAGACGGCCTTAGTCTGAATGAGCCAAGTGAAAAATGGCATGGTTTAAAGCACTGATGGAATACAAAGAGAAAGGATCCATTTCACCTTGATGCTAGAGATGTCCTCATTCAGCAGGTCCAAGGACTCCAGGAAAAGAGTAGTAATTCTAATGTTTGCATATTATTTAATAATCTCAATAATTTAAACCATTTATTAGTTTTCAAGTTTTAGAATCAACCTTGAACCCTCTAAAGAGACTTGATTGCATAGCATAACAGCAGTGTTAACAACAATGACAAATAGAAGCCCAAAGCTGATGGGAGACAGAGAAAAAGTGCAGCAAGGTTAAGGAAGACCTTTATCTTACACTGTAAGGAATGAAAAATGATAGTACAGGTAAGGGGAATAGGTCTCTATTTTAAAATTACAATTGTGCGGTACCTGAGTGGCTCGGTGAGTTCATAATCCAACTCTTGATTTTGGCTCAGATGATGATCACACAGTTCATAAGACTAAGATGAGAATTAGGTTCTGCACTGACAGCTCAGAATTCTCTCTCTCTGCCCCTATCCTGCTTGAGCCTACTCTCTCTCTCTCTCTCTCTCTCTCTCTCTCTCTCTCTCTCTCTCTC
>NW_024417571.1:0-128 GCF_014898765.1 Herpailurus yagouaroundi | reverse complement strand
CTCTCTCTCTCTCTCTCTCTCTCTCTCTCTCTCTCTCTCTCTCTCTCTCTCTCACTCTCTCTCTCTCTAATAACATACATTCATACATACATACATACATACATACATACATACATACAAACATAAAA
>NW_024417570.1:0-1200 GCF_014898765.1 Herpailurus yagouaroundi | reverse complement strand
TTCGCAAACGGTGTTGGGAAACCAGATTCCACACAGAAAAGCGTGAAGTCAGAACATTACCTGACACCACGGAAAACAATGATCTCCAGGGGCACCTGGGTGGTTCAGTCAGTGAGTGGGTCATCCAACGTCAGCCCAGGTCATACCTCACAGTTCAGGAGTTTGAGCCTTGTAGCTGGCTCGTTGCCATCATCGTGGACCCTGCTTCGGATCCTCTGTCCTCCCCCCCACCGCGGCTTGCCCACTCATGCTCTCTCTCTCAAATATAAGGAAAACATTTCTCAAGGGCAAAAATGTTAATGCCCCAGAAATCAATAAAGAGCACTTAGAGGGTGATCTTCATTCCCTTGGGTTTGGCAGTCGTGTCTCTAATGTAGCACCGGAGGCAAGGCAACCAAGGAGAAAAGAGACACACGGGACTTCATCATTGCCAAAACGTTTTGTGAATGAGTGACAATCTCAAACGAATGTAAAGAAAACCCAAAGAATGGTAGGAAATATTGGCGCACCATAAATCTGATAAGGGTATTGCATCTGGAATATACAAAGCAAAGGAAATGCAACCCGACACCGCACCACCACAGTAACACGCCTTCCCACACCCACAAGGAGGGACTCTACTGAATACACTGACATCACACCTTTGGGGAGGATTTCGAGAACTCGGAACCTGCTTACGTAGCTGAGGGAGACGTAAAATGGTGGAGCCTCTGTAGCAGAACGTCTGGCACGTTCTCGAAGAGTTAGGCGTACGGGTATCATTTCACCCAAGTTCTCTATCGTATAACCAGAAGAATCGAGTTCAGGTGCTCTAACGAAAGCCTGTACGTAAATATTCATAGCAGCACCATTCACAACAACCCTTTATTCGTTCCGGCACAAAGGACTGAAGTGTGGATACGGGCTACAGTGTGATGAACTCAGTGTTTGTTTCTTCAGAGAGAGAGAACGTACACACAGTGTGAGGGGCAGAGGGAGAGAGAGGGAGAGAGAATCTGAAGCGGGGTCCACTCCTAGCACAGAGCCCGTCTCTGGGTTCCACCTCGTGACCCTGAGATCATGACCTGAGCTGCAGTCAAGAGTCTGATGTGTAAGCAACTGAGCCTCCCAGGCCCCCCCTGACGTAGGTGAACTAGAAGACGTTATACTGAGTGGCAGAAACCAGACACAAAATACCACACGCTGTAGGATCCCACCCGT
>NW_024417569.1:0-1757 GCF_014898765.1 Herpailurus yagouaroundi | reverse complement strand
AAAATTGAAAACAGAACTACCTTACAATCCAGCAATTTCACTATGTGATATTTACACAGAGAATACAAAAATAATACTTCAAAGGGACACAGCAGCATTTGCTACAACAGCCAAATTACAGAAACTGCCCAAGTTTCCATCAACTGACAAATAAATTGAGATGTAGTATATGGAATGGAATATTATTTAGCTGTAAAACATGAAATCTTGTCATTTGCCATGAGGTGGATGGAGCGAGAGAATGTTATGCTGGGTGAAATAGACCTGTCAGACAAAGACAAATACCATAGGATTTCACTAACACATGGAAATGAAACAAAACAAAGGGGGCGGGGGTTGGGGGGATTGGGGGAAGGAGACGGTGACAAACAGACTCTTAACTAGGCAACAAACTGAGGGTTTCCACAGTGGGATGGCGGGGGGGGGGGGGGGGGGGAATGGATGAAACAGGTGATGGGGATTAAGACGTGCACCTGGGATGAGCACCCAGTGACGTCTGGAAGTGTTGCTCTATATTTACACCTGAAACTAATATTACACTCTACTTTACCACCTGGAATTTAAACTAAACTATAACATAAGGTTAATGACACCTACCTACCAGATTTTCTGTAGTTTTCAATCATTTCACTAGGTTGAAAAATAACCATGAAAATCTGTAAAAGCGTGTAAGATGTGGGGGACAGTTTGTGCCCTTACCTCGGTCTTTGGTTCCAGCAGGACTCGGAAAGTGGGTCCCAGCTCATTCTTCTAGAAGGTCCTGAGACGAATATTTCATATATTCACATCCTAACTGAAAGCAGCTCCCGGTCTTCTGAATTTCTGTCAGGATTTCTCCCTGGAAACCAGCCTGAATCTGGAGCAAACCATCCACGGCATCCATGATGTGATGTCGTGAGACCCCTCGATCCACGGGTCCTTTAATAAAATACGTCTTGTTCAAATACTGTCCGGGAAAGTGAGGAATGAAACACGGGAACAGCCCACAAAATGCAAGGGCCTGTGCTGCTGACCGACTGGCCAGTGCCCAGGGAAGCCACCCAGGGCCCTCTCCTCAACACTCAGTGCAACAAGGCAGCTTCTCTCTGGCGACTCAGGAGACACCAAGTTGCTGCAAGGCTCCCAAGGTCTCCCCTGGGGAGGGCGGCAGAACCTGCTGGAAACGCAGCTCTGGTCTCTGTCCTCAGGCAAGGGCAGAGGCCCTGAGTGCTCTGGGAGCAACAGAAGCCCTTCCTGCTCTGAGGTGCCCTGAGTCAGAAAAGCCGATGAGGCGCCCTCTGCCGGCAATCACCGTGCATAGAGAGGCGCCCGCCCCCAGGGTTTGTGGTGCTCGCACGCCCTCTGCTGGCCACCATGGGAATTCCTGCAATGTTGAAGGCCATGGCCCTCAGCTGAGGGACTGAAGGTGTTCTGGGCAAGTAAGCCTGTTCTCCACATTGGGAGGGGTCTTAGTGACAGGGCCTGGGACACTAAGAAATCTTTTCCTTCCCCTTTCTTGTGAAGAATGAAACCACATTTATTTATGTAATGACATCATTTGTAACGCTTGCAGCAAGGGTCACAGAAAAACAGCCCACCTATTTACACATGCTGAACAAGAGGTAATTGTGTTTACCACCAAAATACTTAGGTTAGATAAAGAATTGACACGTTTGAGAGAGATACCAGCTTCCAGCTCTGGAATGAAGAAGTCCTAGGGCTACAAGGTACAGCCAATGAAATAGAGTCAATCCTGTAATAATAAAGTTGCATGCTTT
>NW_024417568.1:3360-4640 GCF_014898765.1 Herpailurus yagouaroundi | reverse complement strand
TTCCATTGGATGTTCTTTCCTGCTTTGTCAAAGATGAGTTGTCCATACGTTTGTGAGTCTAGTTCTGGGGTTTCTATTCTACTCCATTGGTCCATGTGTCTGTTTTTGAGCCAACACCATTCTGTCTTGATGATTACAGCTTTGCAGTGGAGGCTAAAGTCTGGGATTGTGATGCCTCCCGCTTTGGTCTTCTTCTTCAAAATTACTCTGACTTTCGGGGTCTTTTGTGGTTCCAGATAAATTTTAGGATTGCTTGTTCTAGTTTCGAGAAGAATGCTGGTGCAATTTTGATTGGGATTGCATTGAATGTGTAGATAGCTTTGGGTAGCATTGACATTTTAACAATATTTATTCTTCCAATCCATGAGCACAGAATGTTTTTCCATTTCTTTGCATCTTCTTCAATTTCCTTCGTAAGCTTTCTATAGTTTTCAGCATACAAATCTTTTACATCTTTGGTTAGGTTTATTCCTAGGTATTTTATGCTTCTTGGTGCAATTGTGAATGGGATCAGTTTCTTTATTTGTCTTTCTTTTGCTTCATTATTAGTGTATAAGAATGCAACTGATTTCTGTACATTAATTTTGTATACTGCAACTTTGCTGAATTCATATATCAGTTCTAGCAGACTTTTGGCGGAGTCTGTTGGGTTTTCCATGTAGAGTATCATGTCATCTGCGAAAAGTGAAACTTTGGCTTCGTCTTTGCCAAATTTGATGCCTTTGATTTCCTTTTGTTGTCTGATTGCTGACGTTAAAACTTCCAACACTATGTTAAAAAACAGCAGTGAGAGTGGACATCCCTGCGGTGTTCCTGATCTCAGGGGGAAAGCTCTCAGTTTTTCTCTATTGATGATGATAGTAGGTGTGGGCTTTTCATAAATGGCTTTTATGATGTTTAAGTATGTTCCTTCTATCCCAACTTTCTCGAGGGCTTTTATTAATCAAGGATGCTGTATTTTGTCAAATACTTTTTCTGCAGAGATTGACAGGATTATATGGTTCTTTTCTTTCCTTTTATTAATGTGAAGTATTACATTGACTGATTTGCAAATATTGAACAAGCCCTGCAGCCAAGGAGTGAATCCCACTTGATCATGGTGAATAATTCTTTTTATATGCTGTTGAATTCAATTTGCTAGTATCTTATTGAGAATTTTTGCATCCATATTCATCAGCGACATTGGCCTGTAGTTCTCTTTTTTTTTTTTTTTTTTTTTTTTTGTTGTTGTTGTTGTTGGGTCTCTGTCTGGTTTAGGAATCAAAGTAATACTGGCTTCA
>NW_024417568.1:0-3260 GCF_014898765.1 Herpailurus yagouaroundi | reverse complement strand
CTCTGTCTGGCTTAGGAATCAAAGTAATACTGGCTTCATAGAATGAGTCTGGAAGTCTTCCTTCTCTTTGTATTTTTTGGAACAGCTTGAGAAGGATAGGTATTATCTCTGCTTTAAATATCTGGTAGAATTCCCCTGGGAAGCCATCTCGTCCTGGACTCTTTCCTTGGGAGATTTTTGATGACTGATTCAACTCCTTCACTGGTTATGGGTCTGTTCAAGTTTTCTATTTATTCCTGTTTGAGTTTGGGAAGTGCATGGGTGCTTAGCAATTTGTCCATTTCTTCCAGGTCCAGTTTGTTGGCATATAATTTTTTATAGTATTCCCTGATAATGGCTTGTATTTCTGAGGGGTTGGTTGTAATAATTCCATTTTCATTCATGATTTTATCTATTTGGGTCCTCTATCTTTTCTTTTTGAGAAGCCTGATTAGAGGTTTATCAGTTTTGTTTATTTTTTCAAAAAACTAACTCTTGGTTTCATTGATCTGCTCTACATTTTTTTTTTAGATTCTATATTGTTTATTTCTGCTTTGATCTTTATTATTTCTCTTCTTCTGCTGGGTTTGGGGTGTCTTTGCTGCTCTGCTTCTATTTCCTTTAGGTGTGCTGTTAGATTTTGTATTTGGGATTTTTCTTGTTTCTTGAGATAGGCCTGGATTGCAATGTAATTTCCTCTCAGGACTGCCTTCCCTGCATTCCAAAGGGTTTGGATTATTGTATTTTCATTTTCATTTGTTTCCATGTATTTTAAAATTTCTTCTCTAATTGCCTGGATGACCCATTCATTCTTTAGTAGGGTGTTCTTTAACCTCCATGCTTTTGGAGGTTTGCCAGACTTTTTCCTGTGGTTGATTTCAAGTTTCATAGCATTGTGGTCTGAAAGTATACATGGTGTGATCCCAATTATTTTATACTTATGAAGGGCTCTTTTGTGACCCAGTATGTGATCTATCTTGGAGAATATTCCATGTGCACTCGAGAAGAAAGTATATTCTGTTGCTTTGGGATGCAGAGTTCTAAATATATCTGTCAAGTCCATCTGATCCAATGTCTTATTCAGGGCCCTTGTTTCTTTATTGGCCGTGTGTCTAGAAGATCTATCCATTGTTGTAAGTGGAGTGTTAAAGTCCCCTTGCAATTACCACATTCTTATCAATAAGTTTGCTTATTTTTGTGATTAATTGTTTTATGTATTTGGGGGCTCCCGTATTTGTCACATAGACATTTATAATTGTTAGCTCTTCCTGATGGATAGACTCTGTAATTATTATATAATGCCCTTCTTCATCTCTTGTTACAGCCTTTAATTTAAAGTCTAGTTTGTCTGATATAAGTATGGCTAGCTACCCTGGCTTTCTTGTGACTTCCAGTAGCATGATAGATAGTTCTCCATCCCCTCACTTTCAATCTGAAGGTGTCCTCAGGTCTAAAATGAGTCTCTTGTAGACAAAAAATAGATGGGTCTTGTTTTTTTATCCATTCTGATACCCTATATCTTTAGGTTGGAGCATTTAGTCCTTTTACATTAAGTGTTATTATAGAAAGATATGGGTTTAGAGTCATTGTGATGGCTGTAGGTTTCATGCTTGTAGCGATGTCTCTGGTACTTTGTGGCCCTTGCAACATTTCACTTACAGAGTCCCCCTTCGGATCTCTTGTAGGGCTGGTTTAGTGGTGATGAATTCTTTCAGTTTTTGTTTGGGAAGACCTTTATCTCTCCTCCTATTCTGAATGACAGGCTTGCTGGATAAAGGATTGTTTGCTGCATATTTTTTCTGTTCATCACATTGAAGATTTCCTGCCATTCCTTTCTGGCCTGCCAACTTTCAATAGATAGGTCTGTGACTACTCTTATGGGTCTACCTCTGTAAATTAGAGCATGTTTATCCCTAGCTGCTTTCAGAATTTTCTCTTTACCCTTGTATTTTGCCAGTTTCACTATGATATGTCATGCAGAAGATCAATTCAAGTTTTGTCTGGTGCACGCACATTTGGTGATGGGAACTAGTTCACTTTGTGGTTTCAGCTGTGGGGTGGGAGAGGGAAATGGTGCTGGTCAGCGCCTTTGTTCCCCTGCCAAGCTGAGCTCTGTCTCCCAGGGCTCAACAACTCTCCCTCCCGGTGTCTTCTTGGCCTCCCCGCTCTCCAAAAGCAAAGCTGTTGACTTTTAACATTCCAGATATTAAGTCCAGCTGGCTGTCAGAACTCACATAGTCTGGCCCCTGCTTTTGCAAGCCAGATTTCATGGGCTCTGCCTTGCCAAGTGGGCTGCCCCTCCACCGCCCTGGCTCCCTCCCGCCAGTCCGTGTAGCGCACATGGCTTCTCTGCCCTTCCTACCCTCTTCCATGGGCCTCTTGTCTTTGCTTTGCTCTGGAGAGTCCATTCTGCTGGTCTTCTGGCATTTTTCTGAGTTATTTAGGCAGATGTGGGTGGAATCTAAGCGATCAGCAAGACGTGGTGAGCCCAGCATCCTCCTACGCCATCATCTTCCTTTGCTCCATCTATTTTTTTAAATTTACATCCAATTATTTAGCATATAGTCAAACAATGATTTCAAGAGTAGATTCCTTAATGCTCCTTACCCATTTAGTCCATCCCCCCTCCACACCCCCTCCAGTAACCCACAGTTTTTTCTCCATATTTATGATTCTCTTCTGTTTGGTCCCCCTCCCTGTTTTTATATTATTTTTCCATTGATGGGCGAATGGATAAAGAAGAAGTGGTATATATATATATACAACGGAGTATTACTCGGCAATCAAAAGGAATGAAATCTTGCCATTTGCAACTACATGGATGGAACTGGAGGGTATTATGCTAAGGGAAATTAGTCACAGAAAGACAAAAATCATATAACTTCACTCATATGAGGACTTAAGAGACAAAACAGATGAACATAAGGGAAAAGGAACAAAAATAATAGGCTATGTTTCTTTGTACCTGAGGTTCCCTCCCAAGGTTGCCAGCAGAGGGACTTAATTTAACTTGAATAACCCATTTTTTCTTTTTTTTTATATATGGAATTTATTGTCAAATTGGTTTCCATACAACACCCAGTGCTCATCCCAAAAGGGGCCCTCCTCAATGCCCATCACCCACCCTCCCCTCCCTCCCACCCCCCATCAACCCTCAGTTTGTTCTCAGTTTTTAAGAGTCTCTTATGCTTTGGCTCTCTCCCACTCTAACCTCTTTTTTTTTTCCTTTCCCTCCCCCATGGGTTCCTGTTAAGTTTCTCAGGATCCACATAAGAGTGAAA
>NW_024417567.1:0-2344 GCF_014898765.1 Herpailurus yagouaroundi | reverse complement strand
TCCCTGATAATTGTTTGTATCTCTGAGGGATTGGTTGTAATCATTCCATTTTCATTCATGATTTTATCTATTTGGGTCATCTCCCTTTTCTTTTTGAGAAGCCTGGCTAGAGGTTGGTCAATTTTGTTTATTTTTTCAAAAAACCAACTCTTGGTTTCGTTGATCTGCTCTACAGTTTTTTTAGATTCTATGTTGTTTATTTCTGCTCTGATCTTTATTATTTCTCTTCTTCTGCTGGGTTTAGTCTGCCTTTTTTGTTCTGCTTCTATTTGCTTTAGGTGTGCTGTTAGATTTTGTATTTGGGATTTTTCTTGTTTCTTGAGATAGGCCTGGATTGCCATGTATTTTCCTCTCAGGACTGCCTTCGCTGCATCCCAAAGCGTTTGGATTGTTGGATTTTCATTTTCGTTTGTTTCCATATATTTTTTAATTTCTTCTCTAATTGCCTGGTTGACCCACTCATTCGTTAGTAGGGTGTTCTTTAACCTCCATGCTTTTGCAGGTTTTCCAGACTTTTTCCTGTGGTTGATTTCAAGCGTCATAACATTGTGGTCTGAAAGTATGCATGGTATGATTTCAATTCTTGTAAACTTATGAAGGGCTGTTTTGTGACCCAGGATATGATCTATCTTGGAGAATGTTCCATGTGCACTCGAGAAGAAAGTATATTCTGTTGCTTTGGGATGCAGAGTTCTAAATTTATCTGTCAAGTCCATCTGATCCAATGTCTCATTCAGGGCCCTTGTTTCTTTATTGACCGTGTGTCTAGATGATCTATCCATTTCTGTAAGTGGAGTGTTAAAGTCCCCTGCAATTACCACATTCTTATCAATAAGGTTGCTTATGTTTATGAGTAATTGTTTTATATACTTGGGCGCTCCGGTATTCGGCGCATAGACATTTATAATTGTTAGCTCTTCCTGATGGATAGACCCTGTCACTATTATATAATGTCCTTCTTCATCTCTTGTTACAGCCTTTAATTTAAAGTCTAGTTTGTCTGATATAAGTATGGCTACTCCAGCTTTCTTTTGGCTTCCAGTAGCATGATCCATAGTTCTCCATCCCCTCACTCTCAATCTAAAGGTGTCCTCAGGTCTAAAATGAGTCTCTTGTAGACAGCAAATAGATGGGTCTTGTTTTTTTATCCATTCTGATACCCTATGTCTTTTGGTTGGTGCATTTAATCCATTTACATTCAGTGTTATTATAGAAAGATATGGGTTTAGAGTCATTGTGATGTCTGTATGTTTTATGCTTGTAGTGATGTCTCTGGTACTTTGTCTCTCAGGGTCCCCCTTAGGATCTCTTGTAGGGCTGGTTTAGTGGTGACAAATTCCTTCAGTTTTTGTTTGTTTGGGAAGACCTTTATCTCTCCTTCTATTCTAAATGACAGACTTGCTGGATAAAGGATTCTCAGCTGCATATTTTTTCTGTCTAGCACACTGAAAATCTTGTGCCAATTCTTTCTGGCCTGCCAAGTTTCAAAAGAGAGATCAGTCTCGAGTCTTATAAGTCTCCCTTTATATGTGAGGGCACGTTTACCCTTTGCTGCTTTCAGAGTTTTCTCTTTATCCTTGTATTTTGCCAGTTTCACTATGATATGTTGTGCAGAAGATCGATTCAAGTTACGTCTGAAGGGAGTTCTCGGTGCCTCTTGGATTTCAATGCCTTTTTCCTTCCCCACTTCAGGGAAGTTCTCAGCTATTATTTCTTCAAGTACCCCTTCAGCACCTTTCCCTCTCTCTTCCTCCTCTGGGATACCAATTATGCGTAGATTATTTCTTTTTAGTGTATCACTTAGTTCTCTAATTTTCCCCTCATACTCCTGGATTTTTTTTATCTCTCTTTTTCTCAGCTTCCTCTTTTTCCATAACTTTATCTTCTAGTTCACCTATTCTCTCCTCTGCCTCTTCAATCCGAGCCGTGGTGGTTTCCATTTTGTTATGCATTTCGTTTAAAGCGTTTTTCAGCTCCTCGTGACTGTTCCTTAGTCCCTTGATCTCTGTAGCAAGAGATTCTCTGCTGTCAGCTATACTGTTTTCAAGCCCAGCGATTAATTTTATGACTATTATTCTAAATTCACTTTCTGTTATATTATTTAAATCCTTTTTGATCAGCTCATTAGCTGTTGTTATTTCCTGGAGATTCTTCTGAGGGGAATTCTTCCGCTTGGTCATTTTGGATAGTCCCTGGTGTGGTGAGGACCTGCAGGGCACTTCCCCTGTGCTGTGGTGTATAACTGGAGTTGGTGGGCGGAGCCGCAGTCAGACCTGATGTCTGCCCCCAGCCCACCACTGGGGCCACAGTCAGACTGGTGCGTGCCTTCTCTTCCCCTCTCCTA
>NW_024417566.1:1420-2530 GCF_014898765.1 Herpailurus yagouaroundi | reverse complement strand
TCAACTGATAACTACTTAAATTCAATCCCATGGACAAGTACACTTTAACGGCTCCACACCACTCCCCACTCTACTGATGTCACAGGTCACATCTGTATGTATTGTGTACCCATGAACATTGATTTATAGTCACACTTGATGCTTTTGTCTTTTGAATCTCACAAAAGAATTGGAAGTGTAGTAGAGGGGTAATGTCAGCCTCCTAGCAGCCTAAGATGTCCCTGTGTTATCTCTCACACCCATCCAAAACTTGGCATCCATCCACAAACAAATGTGCATTTTTGGGCCGTGTGGGATACAGCTCCATATGCCAATGGACCCCTGAAGAGTCTTCCCTACACATGCATAGGTGAACATACCTGAGTGTGGCTATGGACTCTACAGTGACCCCTGAACCTGCTCCACCTTTCTTGTCTGTGGTCTTCGAGGTTCTGGGAAACAGTCTTGATCACACATGGACTGGAGTCTTTGTGGAAGTCCAACTTTCCAAAGAAAGTTAAAACTCTAACTTTTTTTTTCAACATTTATTTATTTTTGGGACAGAGAGAGACAGAGCATGAACGGGGGAGGGGCAGAGAGAGAGGGAGACACAGAATCGGAAACAGGCTCCAGGCTCTGAGCCATCAGCCCAGAGCCTGATGCGGGGCTAGAACTCACAGACCGCAAGATCGTGACCTGGCTGAAGTCGGACGCTTAACCGACTGTGCCACCCAGGCACCCCTGAAAACTCTAACTTTAAATGATATCTTCATTCCCCCCATTATTGTGCTTTGTAGCATTATTTACAAGAACCAAAACACCCTATGTGTCCACAGACAGAAGAATGGGTAAAAAGAAGTGTGGCCTGTATGTACAGTGGAATTCTATGATTCGTCCATAAGAAAGAATGAAAATTTGCCCTTTGCAACAACATGGGTGGATCCTGAGGGCATCAGGATAAGTGAAGTAAGTCAGACATGTGGGAAATCAAATAGGTATGTCCTGGTGTAGGACATTACAGGGAACACATCGCAAAGCAGAACACTGCTTTCTGGCTTTGCTGAAAACAGCAGGCAATGCTTTGCTTGTGTGGTTAATGTGTATCTAGGAGTCGCTAACTTCCGTTATCTC
>NW_024417566.1:0-1410 GCF_014898765.1 Herpailurus yagouaroundi | reverse complement strand
ACAAGAACATTTGGTGGAGAATTTCTTCCTCCCCTTCACCTTTCTAGGCTCTAGGTTCAGCCACATTCTGCTTGTCAGCTCAGACCCAGCACTATACTTGAAGCCCACATCGCTGTGTGCTGGTGTGTAGACTCCCATCAGTTAGTGAGTGTGGCCTGTGGGTGCTAGATCCTCCACAGGACCCATTCTTACTTGATCCGGAAGGTAAACTCACATTTCTAGCACATGTATGGTGTTAACTGAATAGGTCTGCATCTGTAACACGTGTGTCCAAACAGACAGAAGGGCTGATGTTACTCCACAGTTCACTTAGCATCCTTCTGTAGTTTACTGAGCAGGTGGCCGGGGCACCTGTTTGGCCCTCCTTCCCAAACATTCTTGGACGCATTCTTGTTGGGAACATGCAGTGTGGCTGCACGGGAATTCAGGAGGTGCTGGGAAAGCATGATTACCTGTTTGCCCTGGAACGTGGAGAATATGTGTACACATGGCAGTCTAATACTTTGAGTAACCATGTGTCTTTGAGACAAAGTGCATGAAAGGGGACACATTGGTACGACTTACAAGACTATCTGCACAAACAAAAGGATTCTAGGTATGAACTGAAGTGAAAATCCTGTTATGTGCTTCATGTGTTTTACATCTATTGGTGAATTATGGGATAAAATCTTATTCCAAAGTAATTTCTGAAACAGTTACTATTTAGTTCTGAAAATTTCCTAATCAATTACTATTAAAAAGTTGTATATTTTCAATTCAGAAGAAAATAAACAGACTTTAATATCACTATTATGATTTAAAATATATTCTAGACAACTGTAAAAATAGTAAAAAATATTTAGAAAAAGGGTCCCTAACTTTCCACAGGCTCAACTCTGCAGGATTTGTAGAAGGTTCTTGGGAGAACCAAAGTGGAAATCCTAGGCAGACCCTCATCTAAGGATGAACTCACTGAAAAATAGAGAAAAGAAGGAGAAAAGGGGTTCGTATTCATCAGGCTCCCTCGGAATGCGAGAGACATCCATAGGCACTTGTGCCTACGTTTCTGATTGATTTCACTGGGGGCTACTTTCAGCCTCATAGTCTCAGTCTCCCACATTCGGAAATTTGCTCTCCAGGAAGGCACAGCTTGCACTGGCTGGGATCGAATACATGTCCGTTTCCCCGACAGCCCACAGACACCCCAGTGCGGCACAGGCAGTATGGGTGGGTGGTAGTCCTCCATTACCCTGAACCCATATTGGGACCAGGAAATGAGAGGTCACCTGAAGAATGAGACAAAGCTCAGTGTGCAAGAGCACAGTTTTGGGGGAAAATTCATGAGTTTGTCCCTAAAGGATCTTGTGGCAACTTCTCTTATTTCTGGAACCAGAAACCTCAGCCCAAGACACAGCTGCTGACTCAGGTCTT
>NW_024417565.1:0-3302 GCF_014898765.1 Herpailurus yagouaroundi | reverse complement strand
AACAGCTCTGCTCAGAAAGCGGGAAGGCTGGAGGACAAAGGGAAGGAGAGCTGCTGAGCCCCCGAACGACAGAGCTCAGTTTGGTGGGGAACAAAGGCGCTCGCCAGCGCCATCTTCCCCGCCCATCCCCCAGCCAAAATCCCAAAGAGAACCAGTTCCTGCCAGGGAACCTGCTAGCTCCGCGCAAACACCCAACTCTGCGCTTCTGCGGAGCCAAACCTCCGGCAGCGGATCTGACTCCCTCCTGCTGCCACAGGGCCCCTCCTGAAGTGGATCACCTAAGGAGAAGCAAGCTAAGCCTGCCCCTCCTGCCCCTGTGCACCTTGCCTACCCACCCCAGCTAAGACGCCAGATCCCCAGCATCACAAGCCTGGCAGTGTGCAAGTAGCCCAGACAGGCCACCCCACCCCACAGTGAATCCCGCCCCTAGGAGAGGGGAAGAGAAGGCACGCACCAGTCTGACTGTGGCCCCAGCGGTGGGCTGGGGGCAGACATCAGGTCTGACTGCGGCTCCGCCCACCAACTCCAGTTATACACCACAGCACAGGGGAAGTGCCCTGCAGGTCCTCACCACGCCAGGGACTATCCAAAATGACCAAGCGGAAGAATTCCCCTCAGAAGAATCTCCAGGAAATAACAACAGCTAATGAGCTGATCAAAAAGGATTTAAATAATATAACAGAAAGTGTAATTAGAATAATAGTCATAAAATTAATCGCTGGGCTTGAAAACAATATAGCTGACAGCAGAGAATCTCTTGCTACAGAGATCAAGGGACTAAGGAACAGTCATGAGGAGCTGAAAAATGCTTTAAACGAAATGCATAACAAAATGGAAACCACCACGGCTCGGATTGAAGAGGCAGAGGAGAGAATAGGTGAACTAGAAGATAAAGTTATGGAAAAAGAGGAAGCTGAGAAAAAGAGAGATAAAAAAATCCAGGAGTATGAGGGGAAAATTAGAGAACTAAGTGATACACTACAAAGAAATAATACACGCATCATTGGTATCCCAGAGGAGGAAGAGAGAGGGAAAGGTGCTGAAGGGGTACTTGAAGAAATAATAGCTGAGAACTTCCCTGAAGTGGGGAAGGAAAAAGGCATTGAAATCCAAGAGGCACACAGAACTCCCTTCAGACGTAACTTGAATCGATCTTCTGCACGACATATCATAGTGAAACTGGCAAAATACAAGGATAAAGAGAAAATTCTGAAAGCAGCAAGGGGTAAACGTGCCCTCACATATAAAGGGAGACCTATAAGACTCGTGACTGATCTCTCTTTTGAAACTTGGCAGGCCAGAAAGAATTGGCACGAGATTTTCAGTGTGCTAGACAGAAAAAATATGCAGCCGAGAATCCTTTATCCAGCAAGCCTGTCATTTAGAATAGAAGGAGAGATAAAGGTCTTCCCAAACAAACAAAAACTGAAGGAATTTGTCACCACTAAACCAGCCCTACAAGAGATCCTAAGGGGGACCCTGTGAGACAAAGTACCAGAGAACTCACTACAAGCATAAAACATACAGACATCACAATGACTCTAAACCCATATCTTTCTATAATAACACTGAATGTAAATGGATTAAATGCGCCAACCTAAAGACAGAGGGTATCAGAATGGATAGAAAAACAAGACCCATCTATTTGCTGTCTACAAGAGACTCATTTTAGACCTGAGGACACCTTTAGATTGAGAGTGAGGGGATGGAGAACTATTTATCATGCTACTGGAAGCCAAAAGAAAGCTGGAGTAGCCATACTTATATCAGACAAACTAGACTTTAAATGAAAGGCTGTAACAAGAGATGAAGAAGGACATTATATAATAGTGACAGGGTCTATCCTTCAGGAAGAGCTAACAATTATAAATGTCTATGCGCCGAATACCAGAGCGCCCAAATATATAAAACAATTACTCATAAACATAAGCAACCTTATTGATAAGAATGTGGTAATTGCAGGGGACTTTAACACCCCACTTACAGAAATGGATAGATCATCTAGACACACGGTCAATAAAGAAACAAGGGCCCTGAATGAGACATTGGATCAGATGGACTTGACAGATATATTTAGAACTCTGCATCCCAAAGCAACAGAATAGACTTTCTTCTCGAGTACACATGGAACATTCTCCAAGATAGATCATATACTGGGTCACAAAACAGCCCTTCATAAGTTTACAAGAATTGTAATCATACCATGCATACTTTCAGACCACAATGCTATGAAGCTTGAAATCAACCACAGAAAAAAGTCTGGAAAACCTCCAAAAGCATGGAGGTTAAAGAACACCCTACTAACGAATGAGTGGGTCAACCAGGCAATTAGAGAAGAAATTAAAAAATATATGGAAACAAACGAAAATGAAAATACAATAATCCAAATGCTTTGGGACGCAGCGAAGGCAGTCCTGAGAGGAAAATACATTGCAATCCAGGCCTATCTCAAGAAATAAGAAAAATCCCAAATACAAAATCTAACAGCACACCTAAAGGAAATAGAAGCAGAACAGCAAAGGCAGCCTAAACCCAGCAGAAGAAGAGAAATCATAAAGATCAGAGCAGAAATAAACAATATAGAATCTAAAAAAACTGTAGAGCAGATCAACGAAACCAAGAGTTGGTTTTTGGAAAAAATTAACAAAATTGACAAACCTCTAGCCAGGCTTCTCAAAAAGAAACGGGAGATGACCCAAATAGATAAAATCATGAATGAAAATGGAATTATTACAACCAATCCCTCAGAGATACAAACAATTATCAGGGAATACTATGAAAAATTATATGCCAACAAATTGGACAACCTGGAAGAAATGGACAAATTCCTGAACACCCACACTCTTCCAAAACTCAATCAGGAGGAAATAGAAAGCTTGAACAGACCCATCACCAGCGAAGAAATTGAATCGGTTATCAAAAATCTCCCAACAAATAAGAGTCCAGGACCAGATGGCTTCCCAGGGGAGTTCTACCAGACGTTTAAAGCAGAGATAATACCTATCCTTCTCAAGCTATTCCAAGAAATAGAAAGGGAAGGAAAACTTCCAGACTCATTCTATGAAGCCAGTATGCCTTTGATTCCTAAACCAGACAGAGACCCAGTAAAAAAAGAGAACTACAGGCCAATATCCCTGATGAATATGGATGCAAAAATTCTCAATAAGATACTAGCAAATCGAATTCAACGGCATATAAAAAGAATTATTCACCATGATCAAGTGGGATTCATTCCTGGGATGCAGGGCTGGTTCAACATTCGCAAATCAATCAACGTGATACATCACATTAACAAAAAAAAA
>NW_024417564.1:0-1755 GCF_014898765.1 Herpailurus yagouaroundi | reverse complement strand
TAAAGGAAATAGAAGCAGAACAGCAAAGGCAGCCTAAACCCAGCAGAAGAAGAGAAATAATAAAGATCAGAGCAGAAATAAACAATATAGAATCTAAAAAAACTGTAGAGCAGATCAACGAAACCAAGAGTTGGTTTTTTGAAAAAATAAACAAAATTGACAAACCTCTAGCCAGGCTTCTCAAAAAGAAACGGGAGATGACCCAAATAGATAAAATCATGAAGGAAAATGGAATGATTACAACCAATCCCTCAGAGATACAAACAATTATCAGGGAATACTATGAAAAATTATATGCCAACAAATTGGACAACCTGGAAGAAATGGACAAATTCCTGAACACCCACACTCTTCCAAAACTCAATCAGGAGGAAATAGAAAGCTTGAACAGACCCATCACCAGCGAAGAAATTGAATCGGTTATCAAAAATCTCCCAACAAATAAGAGTCCAGGACCAGATGGCTTCCCAGGGGAGTTCTACCAGACGTTTAAAGCAGAGATAATACGTATCCTTCTCAAGCTATTCCAAGAAATAGAAAGGGAAGAAAAACTTCCAGACTCATTCTAAGAAGCCTGTATTACTTTGATTCCTAAACCAGACAGAGACCCAGTCAAAAAAGAGAACTACAGGCCAATATCCCTGATGAATATGGATGCCAAAATTCTCAATAAGATACTAGCAAATCGAATTCAACGGCATATAAAAAGAATTGTTCACCATGATCAAGTGGGATTCATTCCTGGGATGCAGGGCTGGTTCAACATTCGCAAATCAATCAACGTGATCCATCACATTAACAAAAAAAAAGAGAAAAACCATATGATCCTGTCAATCGATGCAGAAAAGGCCTTTGACAAAATCCAGCACCCTTTCTTAATAAAAACCCTTGAGAAAGTCGGGATAGAAGGAACATACTTAAAGATCATAAAAGCCATTTATGAAAAGCCCACAGCTAACATCATCCTCAACGGGGAAAAACTGAGAGCTTTTTCCCTGAGATCAGGAACACGACAGGGATGCCCACTCTCACCGCTGTTGTTTAACATAGTGCTGGAAGTTCTAGCATCAGCAATCAGACAACAAAAGGAAATCAAAGGCATCAAAATTGGCAAAGATGAAGTCAAGCTTTCGCTTTTTGCAGATGACATGATATTATACATGGAAAATCCAACAGACTCCACCAAAAGTCTGCTAGAACTGATACATGAATTCAGCAAAGTTGCAGGATACAAAATCAATGTACAGAAATCAGTTGCATTCTTATACACTAACAATGAAGCAACAGAAAGACAAATAAAGAAACTGATCCCATTCACAATTGCACCAAGAAGCATAAAATACCTAGGAATAAATCTAACCAAAGATGTAAAGGATCTGTATGCTGAAAACTATAGAAAGCTTATGAAGGTAATTGAAGAAGATTTAAAGAAATGGAAAGACATTCCCTGCTCATGGATTGGAAGAATAAATATTGTCAAAATGTCAATACTACCCAAAGCTATCTACACATTCAATGCAATCCCAATCAAAATTGCACCAGCATTCTTCTCGAAACTAGAACAAGCAATCCTAAAATTCATATGGAACCACAAAAGGCCCCGAATAGCCAAAGTAATTTTGAAGAAGAAGACCAAAGCAGGAGGCATCACAATCCCAGACTTTAGCCTCTACTACAAAGCTGTCATCATCAAGACAGCATGGTATTGGCACAAAAACAGACACATAGACCAATGGAATAGAATAGAAACCCCAG
>NW_024417563.1:905-1499 GCF_014898765.1 Herpailurus yagouaroundi | reverse complement strand
CTAATCACAACCCCATTGGAACTACAATATCTGCTCTTTACAGTGTTTTTAACTCACTATCACTTCCACCTTCTTCTAGTTTTCAAAATCATTCAGTACGTCTGGCCTATGCTTAAGGAAAAGGGAATGGAGGTCCCCCTTTTGAAGGGCTTCAAAGAGAATTTATGAACATATTTTAGACTGCCACAGCCTGTCTGCTGTCCTCCTATTATTAACTCTCATCCTGCATGAAAAATATCCTCAACTTTCCCCAAGAATCCTGGCTCTTAAAGACCCAACCCTTGTAACATCAGCTCAAAGTCCAGGATATTGTTATCTAAGTTAGGTCCAGGTGTGAATGAGTCTCCTTGGGCGCACTGGTCCTCGAATACACTTTCAATCTGAAGACCTATGAATGAAGACCTATGAATTCAGCATACAACCAACATGGGCATGTGATAACCAGAAAACACACACACACCACACACACACACACACACACACACACACACACACACACACACACACACACACACACAGAAAAAACAAACAAACCAACAAAACACAAACATTGCTGTTCCAAAGAAAGGAAGGAGGTTATCATGAATGAGTCAC
>NW_024417563.1:0-805 GCF_014898765.1 Herpailurus yagouaroundi | reverse complement strand
ACATTGCTGTTCCAAAGAAAGGAAGGAGGTTATCATGAATGAGTCACTGGTCCATAGCAATCGTGAAGTTCAGCTGGTACAGGTAGGCAGTCCTTTCATTGGGTCTTAAGGCCTGGGAATCATCTTCCATGGCCCTAGCTCCTCCGGGGTTCTGGCTTTCAACCTCCAAGTCATTCTTCCCTTCTCATGAAAGGTAGCCTGTGTCTACAGCCTTATTGTTTTCTCGGCCTACTTACTGATTGGAGGAGTTTGTCGGTCCAAAGCCTTCTTTCATTTTACTCTCTGGGATTAAGTAAACCTTTCTCTACCATGGACTTCTTCAAACATTTATAAGGAAAAACACTCCTAAACTTCAAGTGATATTGTAACGGAGAGAACCCTGTGCCCCACAGTTTACTCTGCGAGGGTATGCTTATGAGATAGAACACTAGTCTTCTCCAAGACCCTTCATTTAGGAAACTTTTCTAGCATCTTTTCCCCAAAGTCATCTGCTGAGTGATGTTGGTAATAATTTCACCTTCAATAAGAGTGACATTATTGATGTTATCTGTGCTAATAAAACATGAAATTGTATTTGAATGGCATTGAGGAAGTGCAAGTACTATCGGTTAGGGACGTGTTCAGCTGTCACAGAAAGGCTGCCACAAGTGGCATAATCAAAGTGAGTTTTACTCACAAAGAGGCTGTAGGCTGTGTTCCATTAAAGCAGCAATGTCATCTGCAGCAGGCTGCAGGGAATGGCAGAGCTGCCAATTTCTTTATGACCTCCTACAAAATTTTGGAAAAAAGGGTAGCAGCCATTAAT
>NW_024417562.1:805-17374 GCF_014898765.1 Herpailurus yagouaroundi | reverse complement strand
TTCATCCGTCGATGGACATTTGGGCTCTTTCCATACTTTGGCTATTGTTGATGGTGCTGCTGTAAACATTGGGGTGCATGTGTCTGTTTGAAACAGCACACCTGCATCCCTTGGATAAATGCCTAGTACTGCAATTGCTGGGTTGTAGGGTAGTTCTATTTTCAGTTTTTTGAGGAACCTCCATACTGTTTTCCAGAGTGGCTGCACCAGCTTATGTTCCCACCAGCAGAGCAAAAGAGATCTTCTTTCTCCACATCCTCGACAATATCTGTTGTTGCCTGAGTTGTTAATGTTAGCCATTCTGACAGGTGTAAGGTGATATCTCATTGTGGTTTTGATTTGCATTTCCATGATGATGAGTGATGTGGAGCTTTTTTTCATGTCGGTTAACCATCTGGATGTCTTCTTTGGAGAAGTCTATTCATGTCTTTTCCCATTTCTTCACTGGATTATTTGTTTTTTGGGTGTTGAGTTTGATAAATTCTTTACAGATTTTGGATACTAACCCTTTATCTGATATGTCATTTGCAAATATCTTCTCCCATTCCTCTGGTTGCCTTTTAGTTTTGCTGATTGTTTGCTTCACTTTGCAGAAGATTTTTATTTTGATGAGGTCCCAGTAGTTGATTTTTGCTTTTTTTTCCCTTACCTTTGGAGACGTGTTGAGTAAGAAGTTGCTGCGGGCAAGATCAAAGAGGTTTTTGCCTGCTTTCTCCTCGAGGATTTTGATGGCTTCCTGTCTTACATTGAGGTCTTTCATCCATTTTGAATTTATTTTTGTGTATGGTGTAAGAAAGTGGTCCAGGTTCATTCTTCTGCATGTCGCTGTCCAGTTTTCCCAGCACCACTTGCTGAAGAGACTGTCTTTATTCCATTGGCTATTCTTTCCTGCTTTGTCAAAAATTAGTTGGCCATAAGTTTGTAGGTCCATTTCTGGGTTCTCTATTCTGTTCCGTTGATCTGAGGGCCTGTCTGTATGCCAGTACCATATTGTCTTGATGACTACAGCTTTGTAGTACAGCTTGAAGTCTGGGATTGTGATGCCTCCAGCTTTGGTTTTCTTTTTCAAGATTGCTTTGGTTATTTGAGGTCTTTTCTGGTTCCATACAAATTTTAGGATTGTTCTAGTTCTGTGAAGAACGCTAGTATTACTTGAAAGGGATTACATTGAATATGTAGATTGCTTTGGGCAGTATCAACATTTTAACAATGTTTGTTCTTCCTATCAAGGAGCATGAAATCTTTTTTCCATTTTTTGTGTTTACTTCAATTTCTTTCATGAGTTTCATATAGTTTTCAGTGTCTAGATTTTCAACCTCGTTTGTGAGATTTATTCCTAAGTATTTTATGGTATTTTTGTGCAACTGCAAATGTAATTGATTCCTTGATTTCTCTTTCTGTCACTTCATTGTTGGTGTATAGGAATGCAACTGATTTCTGTGCATTGATTTTATATCCTGCAACTTTGCTGAATTCATGAATCAGTTCTAACAGACTTTTGGTGGAGTCTATCATGTTTTCCATTTATAATATCATGTCATCTGTGAAGAGTGAAAGTTTGATCTCCTCCTGGCCGATTTGGATGCATTTTATTTCTTTGTGTTGTCTGATTGCAGAGGCTAAAACTTCCAATACTATGCTGAATAACAGTGGTTAGAGTGGACATGCCTGTCTTGTTCCTGACCTTAGGGGTAAAGCTCTCAGTTTTCCCCATTGAGGATGATATTAGCGTTGGGTCATTCATATATGGCTTTTATGATCTCAACGTATGATCCTTCTATCCCTACTTTCTTGAAAGTTTTTTTTATCAAGAAAGGATGCTGTATTTTGTCAAATGTTGTCTCTGCATCTATTAAGAGGATTGTATGGTTCTTGTCCTTTCTTTTATTGATGTGATGAATCATGTTAATTGTTTTGCAGATATTGAACCATCCCTGCATCCCAGGTATAAATCCTGCTTGGTCATGGTGAATAATTTTTTTTAATGTATTGCTGGATCCAGTTGGCTAATATCGTGTTGAGGATTTTTGCATCCATGTTCATCAGGGAAAGTGGTCTACAGTTCTGCTTTTTAGTGTGGTATCTGTTTGGTTTTGGAATCAAGATAGTGTTGGCTTCATGGAAAGAGTTTGGAAGTTCTCCTTCCATTTCTATATTTTGGAACAGTTTCAAGAGAATGGGTGTTAACTCTTCCTTAAATGTTTGGTAGAATTCCCCTGGAAAGCCATCTGGCTCCAGACTTTTGTTTTTTGGCAGATTTTTGATTACTAATTCAATTCCTTACTGGTTATGGGTCTGTCCAAATTTTCTATTTCTTCCTGTTTCAATTTTGGTAGTGTGCGTGGTTCTAGGAATTTGTCCATTAAAAAAAATTTTTAAGAAATTTCTTGCATCGCTGGTTTAGTGGTCACAAACTCATTTAATTTTTGTTTGTCCAGGAAATTTTTATCTCTCCTCCTATTTTGTATGACAGCCTTGCTGGATAAAGAATTCTTGACTGCATATTTTTCAGATTCAGCACACTGAATATATCCTGCCACTCCTTTCTGGCCTGCCAAGTTTCTGTGGATAGGTTTGCTACAAACCTAATCTGTTTTCCCTTGTATGTTAGGGACTTTTTCTTTTTCTTTCCATTGCTGCTTTCATGATTCTCTCTTTGAGTATTTTGTGAATTTGACTATGATATGCCTTGTCGATGGTCGGTTTTTGTTGAATCTAATGGGGGTCCTCTGTGCTTCCTGGATTTGGAAGTCTGTGTCTTTCCCCAGGTTAGGAAAGTTTTCTGCTATGATTTGCTCACATAACCCTTCTACCCCTATTTCTCTTCCTTTTCTGGGACCCCTATAATTCTGATGTTGTTCCTTTTTAATGAGTCACAGATTTATCTAATTCTTAAATCGTGTTGTTTTGCCTTAATCTCCCTCTTTTTTTCTGCCTCGTTATTCTCTATAACTTTGTCCTCTATATCACTGAATCTCTGTTCTGCCTCATCCATCCTTGCTGCCTCTGCATCCACCGGTAATTGCAGCTCAGTTATAGCATTTTAAATTTCATTCTGACTATTTTTTTTACTTCATTTATCTCTGCAGAAGGAAATTCTAATCTTTCTTTTACTCCAGCTAGTATTATTATTGTGATTCTAAATTCTGGTTCAGACATCTTGCTTGTATCTGTGTTGGTTACATCCCTGGCTGTCGTTTCTTCATGCTGTTTCTTTTGGGGTGGATTCCTTCTTTTTTGTCATTTTGAAGGGAGAAAAGTAATTAATGAGGTAGAAACACTGAAGTTAACAAAAAATTTAAAAAATATTAAAATTAAAAATTAAACACACACACACACACAAATCGAATAGATGATGTCAGATCCTAGGCATGTTTTGTTCTGGGTGTTGACAGTGGGTTGACAGATTAGAGAAAAAAAGGGGCAGAGGGAGGAAAACAAAGGACATTGTTTGAGAATTTGAAAAAATGAATACACTGAAGTAGACTAAAATGAAATGATAGGGGTAAAATAGAACTTGTGAAAATATACACAAAAGTAAAGAATATAGTAGAAAAAATTAAAGAAAAACATTTTAATAAAAATTGAAAATAAATATGATTTTTTTCTTTTCTGTATTTAAGAAAAAAGAAAAAAAAGGAGAAAAAAGATAAAAAAGAAAAGAAAAAATAAATCATTTGAAAATTGGAAAAAGTGAATACACTGTAGTAGACTAAAGTAAAATAATGGAAGTAAAATAGAATTTGAAAGAAATTACATAAAAGCAAAACATATAGTAATAAAAGTTAAATAAAATATTTAAGAGAAATTGAAAGAAAAATGAAGTTTTTCTCTTTCTGCATTCAAGAAAAAGAAAAGAAACAAAAAAGAGAAAAAAGAAAAAAAAAGAAAAAAGAAATTGCTTGAAAATTTGAAAAGGTGAATACACTGAAGTACAATAAAATAAAATGATGGAAGTAAAGTAGAATTTGAAAATAATTACACAAAATTATAAAATATAGTAATTATATTTAAAGAAAAATATTTTTAATAAAAATTGAAAATAAAATGAATTTTTCCCTTTCTGTATTAAAGAAAAGAGAAAATAACTGTAAAAGAGAAAAAGAAAAAAAAAGAAAGAAAATTGAATAGATGAACTTGCTAACAGAAATGTACTGAAATTGCTTCATTTTTCCCTAGAAGTCAGTCTATTTAGCTCTTTATAGTCCATAAATTAAGTCAGTGGTGAGACTTGTGTTCTTAAAGAGGAAGTTGGCCCAGTTGGGCGGGGCTCAGTTTTACACCTCTGTTCTCCATTAGATGGCACTGCTAGCCTATTGGGATGGATTGTTGCGGGGCTTGTAAGGTGCATATGCTCATGCCTGGGAGCGGTGAAAATGGCGCCACCCAGCTACCCAGTCTGTTCTCCCAGATCAGCAATCGCGCACTCGTCCTCTGTCTTCAGCTCTTGTCTACTCCCCACTTTTTCACTCTCCGTGACCAGGCCCCAGGTGGTACCTCTCTCCTGAGTCTTGTGTCAGATGTGGCTGTTTTCCCCAGCCCCTTACTTCTGAAGGACTGAGGCTTTGACCCATTCTGCCCCCTCTGCCGGAGGCTCTCACCAAGCAATGGCCGAATGAACAATGGCCAAATATCAGCTGCACCCAGGAACGCTTGCTGGACCCTGCTGCTCCTGGTGCCCTGAGACAGCGGCCAGGTGCCATCCTGCCCAAGAAAAAGTTCGTGAGACAGTGTATCAGCAGCATTTCAGGGATTATGGAAAATCACAACACACATCTGGCACCAGGCTTCCCCTTTAATGACCTTGCCCCAGCACCAGGGAATGTGGCTGCTTTCTGGGTTCTGCTGGGACCAGGTGGCTTCAACAGTCTCCATCAAATATCCTCCAGGAGTGGAACTGCTTTTCCCTGTGTGGCCTGAGAACCTCCCAGACCCCACTCTGTTCCTGGGGATTTGCCCTTCCCACCAGAGCACTGCCAGGTATCCAGCTGCGCAGAGCTGCAGCCTTTGCGCTCCCCTTGTTACAGTCACAATGGAATTTAAACCGTCTCCTTTCTCCCTTTTTAGTTTAGTCCCTGCAGCTGTTTCCAATTTTCCACTTTCTCTCCATCTGCTTTTGGGGTGGGGTGCTCAGTCCCCACTGAGGAGGACCCCCCTCCCCAGTCTCCGTCCTCTCTCTGCCCGCAAAAGCAGTTCCTTACCTTTCATGGCTTTTCGCTCCCCAAATTCACCTCTCCATGCCACGTACCTGCTGAATTCTGCACAATTCAGGTTTTGCAGATTGTTGTGTTATTCCTGCAGTTTTCTAGGTGTGTAGGATGGTTTAGTGTTGGTCAAGCTTTATTTCATGGACGCAAGACACAGAAAACTTCATGCTGTTCCACCATCTTGTATGAGTATAATATATAATGATATTTAATGAAGTAAGAAAATGATCATGTATAATGTAAAAATTTACATATAAGCATAAAATGGTAAAAAGAGCTATATTTAAAATTAACTAAACTGAAAGGATATTAAAATGATCACAATAGTCATCTTCTGGCTTTGGGATTAAAGGAGATTTTTATTTTCATTTTTATTTTGCTGCATTTTTTAACTAATATGTGAGAAATTGAAAATGAGAAAAATAAACATTAAAGAAGTCAGTAGCATTTGGGGCATCTGGGTGGCTCATTCATTTGAACATCGGACTTTGGCCCAGGTCATGATCTCACAGTCTATGATTTCCAGCCCCACATCAGGTTCTGTGCTGACAGCTCGGAGCCTGGAACCTGCTTCAGATTCTGTGTCTCCCTCTCTCTCTGACCCTCCCCCGTTCATGCTCTGTCTCTCTCTGTCTCAAAAGTAAAAATAAAAATTAAAAAAAAAGAAGTCAATAACATTAGGAAGTGTTCAAACTCATATAATTCCAACCTTTTTTTTTTTCATTTTTCTTAATAGGGTTTGTTGAAATGTGAAATGTCACTTAATTAATATTTTAGATTAAATGATTACATAACTGAGAATTACAAATATATGTAACAAACATATGTACTTATCTGGAATTTACACATCATTATCTGAGTGGGAATTTATACACACAGCAAGAGAAATACCAAGAATATCTGTAGATTATTAGAAAATATGATCCCCAAGCCATCTGCGAATTCTAGAATTTAAGAAACATTCAGAGACAAAAATGAATTCATGTTGACGACCATGTTTGATTTAAATTTGAAACTATAAATTTTATGAAATTAAGTTTCTATAAACATAATATACAACATGGCAAAAAACACACTTACTTGCTCCAAATATTTATCTGCCTCTAATAAATGAGTTAACTAAGCCAGGCACTTTAAACTGAGCAAAGATCTTGAAAAATTGCTTAAAACAAGTAGAAAGAAAACTAACTGCTTATGTTGAATGCAGATTTCAAGGGCATTATCAAGCGGTTTAAAAGCACATACAAAATGGAGCTACTTGCTCCTTCATTATGCATGTGCACAGAGTGACGTACCAAGATGGTGGAGTAGGACACCTTTGTCTTTGTCTTCTAACAAAAAAAATAAACAGCTATCCACAAATGAAAATAGCTCTGAAAGAGTTCAGGAGTCCATTCAAGGAGTTCCTGTAACACAATGGGGGAATGACAATAACCACATTAATAAGGTAATAGGGAGGCACTTGGGTGGTTCAGTCTGTTGAGAGTCTGACATAGTTCAGGTCATGGTCTTACAGTTAGTGAGTTCAAGCCCTGCATTGGGTTCTGTGCTGAGAACTCAGAACCTGGAGTCTGCTTGGGTTCTGTGTCTCCCTCTGTTCCTCCCCCATTTGTGCTCTTTCTCTCTCTCTCAAAAATAAATAAATAAAAACATTTAAAAAAGAAGGTGTAAAACAGTTTAATTTTGCCTACATAATCCCATTACCTAGGCCTGTACTTCTCAAGAAGGAACTCCCTGGACTGAGAGAGTTTGTCTCACCATGAAAAGTAAAGTGAGGTGAATGACTAGTTTTTCAATCCTTTTTTGGACATTGTATGGAGTACCCACTCTTGTTTAATCCAAACCAGAGACTGGAATAGTTGAGACATCTAAAGATGGCTAGAAATAAGGAAGAAGGACAAGTGCTGCCAGTCCCACCCACATGGCAAAGTAACTATGTTTCTCATAGCCTACTCTGCAATGAACCCAAGCAATCTTCACAGATAAAGACTTCAACATTCCTTGCAAATGTCACAGACACCTACAGCTTTTATAACTAAAGACTTTGTCACAGAATCCCATAGACTTCTCCACAGAGCATACCAATGGCTTTTACCATTTAGGAACAACATCCAGCACAGATGCCATTTGCAGCTTATGCCACTGAGGGTCCCACAGGATTTTCTACTCAAAGATATAATCTATGTGAGTACCTCATGGTTGTTTTCTCCCCTGAAGCTGCCCTTCTCAGTGCCTCTGCAGAATCCCTGTATCCACACTGGCAACCAGTTTTGATGGCAGCATGTATGCATGATGCCAGTTTATGCCCCTTCAGCTGATTCACACAACTGTTTCCACATCTGCAGCTAGCCCTTGCAGACACTAGTGTAGACCAACAGCTCAGGCTCCCATCGCTGTGCCTGAACCTGCATCTGGCCCAACTCTTATTACAGGCCTGCAGCATAATATATGCTTGCAGTTAACACCTATAGCCATGCAGCTACATGCTGTTCACATCAACTTCCGTACCTAGACCTCAGTACTATACACATGCGTGTGACTAGCCCCTACAGCCATATGAGAACATGCATACAGCTGATACTCCCACAGATGCTCAGGTGGAGGAAGCAGATCCTAACCCCTGTCATAGGCCTGCACTATCTTACATACCAACTACTAGCCTCTTCAGCATGCATCTACACAACACTAGCCTAAACTCACATCATCCAATCCCACTGCTATGCATGCACCAATGGCTAACCACTGTAAACATGAGTGTTTATCAATAATCCAGATATTCACAGCTTCTTGAGCACCCAGAAAAAGATATGACTACTCTCACTGATCTGCACTGCTGCATGTTACCACAGCTAGCTCCTGCAGATGTGTACCTTGAGTGTTTCTGGTCCCAGCTTCCTTCATTGGGTCATATTCTTGTGCACATTCTTGAAGCTAGTTTGTGCAGTCACATGAGTGCTTGCTGATAGACTAAAACTCCACTGTTTCTCACGTACCACATTTGGCCAAAGGCCCAGCCACTGTTCCCAGCCCATTGAATGTGCACCTACAGATGTCCTCCATCACCACAAAGACATCTGAAAATTACCTCATAGGTGAGCATGTGCATACCACCAGCTACAGCCATAACTACTACCTGCCCCAGTATCCTCCAGATAGACCCACAGACAGGTGCTGAGAACCCCAAAAGCTCTTGGAGCCTCTATAGACCAACCACAGATCTCTCCACCAAAGATTTAATACTTGTCAGTGTTATGGAAACCAGTTGCCTGAACTGATGAGACACCAAAGGCCCTCAGTCCCAGACCTGCCATACACCTCCATCCTGGGTGCCTGTACTCCTACTTGCAGGACCACGACATGTTCCAGTGTGCTCCCATTCACATGTGAAAGTTTTTCCCTACCAAATTAGTCCATGAAGTCTGGAAGAGGTGCTTCTCCAAAGGCACAGATACAAACATAGGCTACAGGGATCATGAAGAATTAAGGAAACATGACCCAAACAATGGGATATAAAATAACTTCCAATAGATATCTTAAAGAAATGGAGATCCACTAATTGCCAGCCAAGGAAGTCAAAGTAATTATTCAAAAAAAGTTCAGATCGCTCTAAAAGAACACAGATAAACAATTTAACAAAATGAGGAAAACAATACAGTATCAAAACTAGAAGTTTATTCCTACAAATTTTATTCTTCTAGGTGCAATTGTGAATGGGATCAGTTTCTTTATTTGTCTTTCTGTTGCTTCATTGTTAGTGTATAAGAATGCAACTGATTTCTGTACATTGATTTTGTATCCTGCAACTTTGCTGAATTCATGTATCAGTTCTAGCACACTTTTGGTGGTGTCCATCAGATTTCCCATGTATAATATCATGTCATCTGAAAAAGTGAAAACTTAACTTCATCTTTGCCAATTTTGATGCCTTTGATTTCCTTTTGTTATCTGATTGCTGGTGTTAGAAAATCCAACACTATGTTAAACAACAGCAGTGAGAGTGGACACCCCTGTCGTGTTCCTGATCTCAGTGAGAAAGCTCTCAGTTTTTCCCGATTGAGGATGATAGTAGCTGTGGGATTTTCATAAATGGCTTTATGATGTTTAAGTATTTTCTTTCTTTCCTGACTTTCTCGAGGGTTTTTATTAAGAAAGGATGCTGAATATTGTCCAATGCTTTTTCTGCATCCATTGACAGGATCATATGGTTCTTATCTTTTCTTTTACTAATGTGATGAATCACATTGATTTGCGAATGTGGAACCAGCCCTGCAGCCAAGGAATGAATCCCACTTGGTCATGGTGAATAATTCTTTTTATATGCTCTTGAATTCGATTTGCTAGTATCTTATTAAGAATTTTTGCATCCATATTCATCAGGGATATTGGCCTATAGTTCTCTTTGTCTACTGGGTCTCTGTCTGGTTTAGGAATCAAAGTAATACTGACTTCATAGAATGAATCTGGAAGTTTTCCTTCCCTTTCTATTTTTTGGAATAGCTTGAGAAGGATAGGTATTATTTCTGCTTTAAATGTCTGGTAGAGTTCCCCTGGGAAGCCATCTGTTCCTGGACTCTTATTTGTTGGGAGATTTTTGATAACTGATTAAATTTCTTTGCTGATTATGGGTCTGTTCAAGCTTTCTATTTCTTCCTGTTTGAGTTTTGGAAGTATGCGGGTTGTTTAACATAGTGTTGGAAGTTCTAGCATCAGCAATCAGACAACAAAAGGAAATCAAAGGCATCAAAATTGGCAAAAATGAAGTCAAGCTTTCACTTTCTGCAGATGACATGATATTATACATGGAAAATCCGACAGACTCCACCAAAAGTCTGCTAGAACTGATACATGAATTCAGCAAAGTTGCAGGATACAAAATCAATGTACAGAAATCAGTTGCATTCTTATACGCTAATACTGAAGCAACAGAAAGACAAATAAAGAAACTGATCCCATTCACAATTGCACCAAGAAGCATAAAATACCTAGGAATAACTAACCAAGGATGTAAAAGATCTGTATGCTGAAAACTATAGAAAGCTTATGAAGGAAATTGAAGAAGATATAAAGAAATGGAAAAACATTCCATGCTCATGGATTGGAAGAATAAATATTGTTAAAATGTCAATACCACCCAAAGCTATCTACACATTCAATGCAATCCCAGGCAAAATTGCACCAGCATTCTTCTCGAAACTGGAACAAGCAATCTTAAAATTTGTATGGAACCACAAAGGCCCCGAATAGCCAAAGTAATTTTGAAGAAGAAGACCAAAGCAGGAGGCATCACAATCCCAGACTTTAGCCTCTACTACAAAGCTGTCATCATCAAGACAGCATGGTATTGGCACAAAAACAGACACATAGACCAATGGGAAGAATAGAAACCCCAAAACTAGACCCACAAACGTATGGTCAACTAATCTTTGACAAAGCAGGAAAGAATATCCAATGGAAAAGACAGTCTCTTTAACAAATGGTGCTGGGAAAACTGGACAGCAACATGCAGAAGGATAAAACTGAACCACTTTCTTACACCATTCACAAAAACAAACTGAAAATGGATAAAGGACCTGAATGTAAGACAGGAAACCATCAAAACCTTAGAGGAGAAAGCAGGAGAAAACCTCTCTAACCTCAGCCGCAGCAATTTCTTACTTGACACATCCCCAGAGGCAAGGGAATTAAAAGCAAAAATGAACTTTTGGGCTCTCATGAAGATAAAAAGCCTCTGCACTGCAAAGGAGACAATCAACAAAACTAAAAGGCAGCCGATGGAATGGGAAAAGATATTTTCAAATGACATATTGGACAGAGGGCTAGTACCCAAAATACATAAAGAGCTCGCCAAACTGCACACCTGAAATACAAATAATCCAGTGAAGAAACGGGCAGAAAACATGAATAGACACTTCTCTAAAGAAGACATCCGGATGGCCAACAGACACATGAAAAGATGCTCAACGTCACTCATCAGGGAAATACAAATCAAAACCACACTCAGATATCATCTCAAGCCAGACAGAGTGGCTAAAATGAAAAAATCAGGACACTACCGATGCTGGAGACCATGTGGAGAAAAGGGAACCCTCTTGCACTGTTGGTGGGAATGCAAACTGGTGCAGCCGCTCTGGAAAAAAGTGTGGAGGTTCCTCAAAAAATTAAAAATAGATCTACCCTATGTCCCAGCAATTGCACTGGTAGGAATTTACCCAAGGGATACAGGAGTGCTGATGCATAGGGGCACTGGTACCCCTTTATGGCAGCACTCTCAACAATAGCCAAGTTATGGAAAGAGCCTAAATGTCCATCAACTGATGAATGGATAAAGAAATTGTGGTTTATATACACTATGGAATACTACGTGGCAATGACAAAGAATGAAATCTGGCCTTTTGTAGCAAAGTGGATGGAACTGGAGAATGTTATGCTAAGTGAATTAAGTCACACAGAGAAAGACAGATACCATATGGTTTCACTCTTATGTGGATCCTGAGAAACTTAACAGGAACCCATGGGGGAGGGGAAGGGAAAAAAAAAGAGGTTAGAGTGGGAGAGAGCCAAAGCATAAGAGACTGTTAAAAACTGAGAACAAAATGAGGGTTGATGGGGGGTGGGAGGGAGGAAAGGGTGGGTGATGGGTATTGAGGAGGGCACTTTTGGGATGAGCACTGGGTGTTGTATGGAAACCAATTTGGCAATAAATTTCATATTAAAAAATAAAGAACTTCACAATTTTTCTTGATGTAAAAAAAGAAACTAAAAGTTTATTAAAGAGCTAGAAAACATAAAAGAGAACCAATCAGACATGATGGCAGCACCATGGAGGTGTAAACAATTCCTCCGTAATTTCCTCCTTTTGTAGTCAACTAATTAGACATTCATAAACCAACACATGTGCTTCTCTGCCTTACACCACGTGACCTAGAGAGATTATAGCCCACTTGGGTATCTGAAGATGAAGAAACAACATTTCAGTAAAAGCTGCAGGTCCAAAGAAGTCAGGAAACTTACACCACCCGCACTCACCATTATTGGGAAAAAAAAAAAAGAGTGAAAAACTGGTTAGGTGCCTATGATGATAAAGAATTTGCAGTAGTCCATTCTACTTAAGGTTAGACACCAGTATGCCATTGGAGTGGGATAGAGATAACTTTGGATGCACAGGAGAGAGAGGAACTTGCCAGAGCCATGCCTCTCCCCAAGGTAACACTGCAGGGAGCTAAAATATTTGGCAGGAGCAACAGCAACTTAACTCATAAGGTAAGTAAAAAGCAAAATATCTTTCACCATACCTGACTTGCAAGAAATGCTGAAAGGGGCTGGTTAGCTTAAATGAAAAGTTGTCAATCCGTGATATGAAAACATAGGAAAAATATACACAAGATGTTAAAGGTGAAAAATAGACGGAATTAGTAAACTATAAGTCTATATTAGGATGTTGTATTAAGCACTTAATTATAGTATAAAGGTTAAAGGAAAATAGTATTAAAATTAACTGTAGCTACTAGAATTTGTTAATAAACACAACACAAAAATAGGTAAATTGTGGCGTCAAAAATATAAAAGGGGAGGAGAAAAAGGGAAGCGACTTTATAGGTGAATGAAGACATTATGCTATCAGCATAAGGCAGACTCTATTATATATGAGATATTTTATGTAAGCCTCATAGGAACAAAAAATCAAAAAATCCAGAGTATATTTATGAAATACAAAAGGTGGAACCGGAGAATACCACTATGGAAGGCCAGGAATCTACAAAGGTAGCCAAAAACAGAGGTAAAAATAAATCATGGAAATAACAAAACAACTAAAAAGCAATCAATAAAATAACATTAGTAAGTCATTAAAGTCAATAATCTAAATGTAAATAAATTGAATTTACCAATCAAGAGGCAGTATAATGGCTGGCTGGATAAAAACATAAAAACAAAAAAACAAACAAACAAAGTAAAAATAAACACAAAACCTAATAATAAGCTGCCTACAAGTGATACGTTTCAGGTCTAAAGACATATTTAGGATGAAAGTGAAGGGACAGAAGGAGAAATTCCATGCAAATGAGAACCACAGAAAGTGGAGACAGCCATACTTATATCAGACAAAATATACAGTAAGCCAAAAATGATAACAAGAGGCAAAAAAATTATTATATAATAATAATGGGATCAATGTATCAAGAAGTTATAAAGGTCATGAATATATATGTACCCACCCAACATTAGAACAACTAAAAATATTAAGCAAATACAAACAAACCTTAAATGAGACATAAACAAAATACGATAATAGTAGGGGGTTTCAATAATACACTGTAAGCAATGGATATGTCATCCAGACAGAAATCAACATGTAGGAGCACAATACACACTCTTCTTTAGTAAACATGGAACATTCTCAAAGATCTCATGATATCATGATTCAAAACAAGTCTTAGCATATTTACTAAGGTTGAAATTATACAAATTATGTTTTCTTGCCACACTGGTATGAAACTAGAAATCAACATGATGAAGTCCGGAGAATTTGAAAAAAAAATTGGAAACTGAACAACATACTTCTGAATAACCAATGAATGAAGACATCAAAATGGAAATAAAAATATCTCAACACAAATGCAAATGGAAATTAATCAAATCAAAATATATTGGATGCAGCAATGCTTTTCTGACAGAAAATTTGTAGCAATAAATGTATATATTAAGGAATTAGTAAGATTAAAAATTGCCAAAATAAATTTACACTTAAAGGAACTAGAAAAAGAATTAAACCCCAAATTATCTCTAGAAAGGAGAATATAATGATCTGAGCCTAAATAAATAAAATAGATACCAGAAAAACAAATGGAAGAATTGACAAAACTAGGAGCCAGTATTTTGAATAGAAAAATAGTATTGATAAACTTTTTAAATAAAATTTTTTAAATGTTTTTATTTTTGAGACAGAGACAGAAAATGAGCAGGGGAGGGGCAGGGAGAGAGGGAGACAGAGAATCTGAAGCAGGCTCCAGGATCTGAGCTCTCAGCATAAAGCCCAAGGCAGGGCTTGAACTCATGGGCTGTGAGATCATGACCTGAGCTGAAGTTGGATGCTTAACCAACTGAGCCACCCAGGCATCCCTTGGCAAACTTTTAAGTAGAGCAAGTAATAAAAAGAGAAAACTCAAATAAATAATATTAGTAATGAAAGAGAAGATATTACAACTATATACTACAGAAATACATAAGATTAAAAAACTCAAGTATATAGTTATATGTCAACAAATTAGATAACCTTGAAGAAATGGTTAAATTTTTAGAAAAGGACAGCCTGCTAAAACTGAATCAGGGGAAATATGTGGTAAGACAAACAACTGGTAAAACAATTGAATTAATAATCAAAAACAGTAAAACACAGACAGCCATAGGACCAGATGGCTTCACTGATGATTTCTAACAAAATTTTATTTTTTTTTATTTATATATGAAATTTATTGTCAAATTGGTTTCCATACAACACCCAGTGCTCATCCCAAAAGGTGCCCTCCTCAATACCCATCACCCACCCTCTCCTCCCTCCCACCCCCCATCAACCCTCAGTTTGCTCTCAGTTCTCAACAGTCTCTTATGCTTTGGCTCTCTCCCACTCTAACCTCTTTTTTTTTTCCCTTCCCCTCCCCCATGGGTTCCTGTTAAGTTTCTCAGGATCCACATAAGAGTGAAACCATATGGTATCTTTCTCTGGATGGCTTATTTCACTTAGCATCACACTCTCCAGTTCCATCCACGTTGCTACAAAAGGCCATATTTCATTTTTTCTCATTGCCACATAGTATTCCATAGTGTATATAAACCACAATTTCTTTATCCATTCATCAGTTGATGGACATTTAGGCTCTTTCCATAATTTGGCTATTGTTGAGAGTGCTGCTATGAACATTGGGGTACAAGTGTCCCTATGCATCAGTACTCCTGTGTCCCTTGGATAAACTCCTAGCAGTGCTATTGCTGGGTCATAGGGTAGGTCTATTTTTAATTTTCTGAGGAACCTCCACACTGCTTTCCAGAGCGGCTGCACCAATTTGCATTCCCACCAACAGTGCAAGAGGGTTCCCGTTTCTCCACATCCTCTCCAGCATCTAGAGTCTCCTGATTTGTTCATTTTGGCCACTCTGGCGTGAGGTGATATCTGAGTGTGGTTTTGATTTGTATTTCCCTGATGAGGAGCGACGCTGAACATCTTTTCATGTGCCTGTTGGCCATCCGGATGTCTTCTTTAGAGAAGTGTCTATTCATGTTTTCTGCCCATTTCTTCACTGGGTTATTTGCTTTTCGGGTGTGGAGTTTGATGAGCTCTTTATAGATTTTGGATACTAGCCCTTTGTCCGATATGTCATTTGCAAATATCTTTTCCCATTCCGTTGGTTGCCTTTTCGTTTTGTTGGTTGTTTCCTTTGCTGTGCAGAAGCTTTTTATCTTCATAAGGTCCCAGTAATTCACTTTTGCTTTTAATTCCCTTGCCGTTGGGGATGTGTTGAGTAAGAGATTGCTACGGCTGAGGTCAGAGAGATCTTTTCCTGCTTTCTCCTCTAAGGTTTTGATGGTTTCCTGTCTCACATTCAGGTCCTTTATCCATTTTGAGTTTATTTTTGTGAATGGTGTGAGAAAGTGGTCTAGTTTCAACCTTCTGCATGTTGCTGTCCAGTTCTCCCAGCACCATTTGTTAAAGAGACTGTCTTTTTTCCATTGGATGTTCTTTCCTGCTTTGTCAAAGATGAGTTGGCCATACGTTTGTGGGTCTAGTTCTGGGGTTTCTATTCTATTCCATTGGTCTATGTGTCTGTTTTTGTGCCAATACCATGCTGTCTTGATGATGACAGCTTTGTAGTAGAGGCTAAAGTCTGGGATTGGGATGCCTCCTGCTTTGGTCTTCTTCTTCAAAATTACTTTGGCTATTCGGGGCCTTTTGTGGTTCCATATGAATTTTAGGATTGCTTGTTCTAGTTTCGAGAAGAATGCTGGTGCAATTTTGATTGGGATTGCATTGAATGTGTAGATAGCTTTGGGTAGTATTGACATTTTGACAATATTTATTCTTCCAATCCATGAGCAGGGAATGTCTTTCCATTTCTTTAAATCTTCTTCAATTACCTTCATAAGCTTTCTATAGTTTTCAGCATACAGATCCTTTACATCTTTGGTTAGATTTATTCCTAGGTATTTTATGCTTCTTGGTGCAATTGTGAATGGGATCAGTTTCTTTATTTGTCTTTCTGTTGCTTCATTGTTAGTGTATAAGAATGCAACTGATTTCTGTACATTGATTTTGTATCCTGCAACTTTGCTGAATTCATGTATCAGTTCTAGCAGACTTTTGGTGGAGTCT
>NW_024417562.1:0-705 GCF_014898765.1 Herpailurus yagouaroundi | reverse complement strand
GAATGTCTTTCCATTTCTTTAAATCTTCTTCAATTACTTTCATAAGCTTTCTATAGTTTTCAGCATACAGATCCTTTACATCTTTGGTTAGACTTATTGCTAGGTATTTTATGCTTCTTGGTGCAATTGTGAATGGGATCAGTTTCTTTATTTGTCTTTCTGTTGCTTCATTGTTAGTGTATAAGAATGCAACTGATTTCTGTACATTGATTTTGTATCCTGCAACTTTGCTGAATTCATGTATTAGTTCTAGCAGACTTTTGGTGGAATCTATCGGATTTTCCATGTATAATATCATGTCATCTGCAAAAAGCGAAAGCTTGACTTCATCTTTGCCAATTTTGATGCCTTTGATTTCCTTTTGTTGTCTGATTGCTGATGCTAGAACTTCCAGCACTATGTTAAACAACAGCGGTGAGAGTGGGCATCCCTGTCGTGTTCCTGATCTCAGGGAAAAAGCTCTCAGTTTTTCCCCATTGAGGATGATGTTAGCTGTGGGCTTTTCATAAATGGCTTTTATGATCTTTAAGTATGTTCCTTCTATCCCGACTTTCTCAAGGGTTTTTTTTAAGAAAGGGTGCTGGATTTTGTCAAAGGCCTTTTCTGCATCGATTGACAGGATCATATGGTTTTTCTCTCTCTTTTTTTTTTTTGTTAATGTGATGTATCACGTTGATTGATTTGCGAATGTTGAACCAGCCCTGC
>NW_024417561.1:0-10884 GCF_014898765.1 Herpailurus yagouaroundi | reverse complement strand
TTGAATGCAATCGTCCCAGGAAATGCGGGATGCACTTCGGGGCGGTGTCCCCTAGGGCTGTGTGGTTTAAACACATAGAAAAGTCTCGGCCCACAGGCAGGGCAGGGCAGGGAATGACCCAGAGGCCAGGCTGGGAGGCAGAAGGCAATTTGGGGAGGGTGTGGGCCTGGAGGCAGGGCCTGGAGGTGTACCCTCAGTATACCTGCTGGGCCTCACAGCCCAGAACCTCCAGCCTCAGGGCGATCTGGTGTGCCCAGCTCTGGGGGTGAATTCTAAGGTAGCGAGTCAGTAGTGGGGGGTCTAGAGAGTTCACCACGGGTGTGAAGGAGTCTCGATTTCCCTGAAAAACCTGAAAGAAGAAAGATGGCATTTGTTAGTTGTCTGACGGGAAAACACTACCTGCTAACCCCCCTTCCGCTGCTTCTCTTCTCGCCTGCGCCATCGAGTCCTCTGGCCTCCTACTGTGTCAGTCGGAATCCCTCCCTCATCCCCAGAGTGGCCCGCACCTCTGGCAACGCCCGGCACAACCCGCACGCTCCCCGGGAGGCGAATGGATGACTGCATCCCACGCATCTGGGCCTGGGAAAGTGGGTCGGACTTCTAGAATTAAGAGCACCTGGCATGCCTGCTGTGGAGGCCTTTGCTCCAGCTATGCCTTGGATATGGAACGTTCCCACCCACTCGCCAAAACCTCAGTGAAATGGAACGTTCTGTCTGAGGTGACACACAGCATCTGCGTGTTGAACCCTGTGGGGGCGGGAGTCAGGCTGCTGCCAGGTGAGGGCACAGGAAACGCCCGATACAGGTAGCCACTGCCGGAGCCCTGAGTCTCAGCTGGTTGGCTTCGTCCAGAGCGCTCAGTGTCCCCGTGTGTCTGGCTGCGGGCTTACCCACCGTTTTCCTCGGTTTTCACCGCCAAATGCCAGCCAGCCCCACGAGAGTCAGAGACCCTGCTCACTCGTGTATCTTCCACACACAGGACACGTAGCATAACGTACACACGTGGCAGATATCCTACAAACATCTGTTAGAGCTGGTGTGTTTGATGAAACTTTTCAGAAACATTAAAGTCCCTCTTCTGGGATTCTTCAGCAGATGTTTATGTTCTATTTGGAGGCTTGTACATCTTATGTTACACTTACTCCTTGTTACCTCCCCTCAAGTTTTTTTTTTTTTAATTTTTTTTTCAACATTTATTTATTTTTGGGACAGAGAGAGACAGAGCATGAACGGGGGAGGGGCAGAGAGAGAGGGAGACACAGAATCGGAAACAGGCTCCAGGCTCTGAGCCATCAGCCCAGAGCCCGACGCGGGGCTCAAACTCACGGAGCGCGAGATCGTGACCTGGCTGAAGTCGGACGCTTAACCGACTGCGCCACCCAGGCGCCCCGTCCCCTCAAGTTTTTATTGTGAAATGGTAGCAACCCCAAGAAATTGAAAGAATAATGTGATGGACACTTAAGTCCTCCACCTAGATCCACCGGTTGTTAACATCATGCGATTTTACTGTATCTATTTCTCTACACACACACACACACACACACCACCACCACCACCACCACCACCACACACAATTTTCTGAACTACTTGAAAGGAAGTCGTAAACATCATGGCATTTTACTCCCAAATATTTCAGCATGTCAAACTTAAAACTAAGGTTGTTTACAACCACAGAATAATATTATCCTATCCACCGAATGTAATACTGATATAATATAGCCTAATATTTTAAAATGTCCAGTTATCATATGATATCCTTTATACAGTTTTTCCAACCCAGAATCTAATAAAAATCACACTTTGCATTTATTTATTCTATCCCTTCAAATCTCCTTTGAGAACAGACTCCTAGTCTCTGATCTTTTTTGTCCTTCATAACATCGACATTTAAATTTTTTTTAACATTTATTTATTTTTGAGACAGAGAGAGATAGAACATGAACGGGGGAGGGGCAGAGAGAGAGGGAGACACAGAATTGGAAGCAGGCTCCAGGCTCCGAGCCATCAGCCCAGAGCCCGACGCGGGGCTTGAACTCACAGACCGCGAGATCACGACCTGAGCTGAAGTCGGACGCTTAACCGACTGAGCCACCCAGGCGCCCCAACATCAACATTTTAAAAATAAGTTTATTTATTTATTTTTGAGACAGAGAGCAAGAGAGAGAGAGAGAGAGAGGGAGAGAAGGAGAGGGAGAGAGAGAGAGAGAGAGAGAGAGAGAGAGAGAGAGAGAGATTTCCAAGCAGGCTCCACACCTTTAATGCAGAGCCCAGTGAGGGGCTTGATCCCACAACTGTGAGATGGAGACCTGAGCCGAAATCAACAGTTGGATGCTTCACCAACTGAGCTACCCAAGTGTCCTGACACTGACATTTTGAAAAGCGTATTGTGGATTGTTCCACATTCTAAATTATGTGACTGTTTTCTCATTATGACATGTTGGTTAAACACTTTTAGTGAGAAAACTGAGTGCATGATGTGTCCTTTCCACTACATCCATCAGGGGACACATAATGCTAATTTGTCCCATAAATTGACGATGAAAAGTTTGATCACTTGGTCAGGGTGATGTCCACCAGATCTCTCTGTTACCAAGGTGATCGTTTCCCTTTCCTAACAAACAATCTGTGGGATGATACTTTGAAACCATGTAGATACTCTATTTCCCATCAAGCTTTCAGCCAATGGTTTCAGCATTCATTAAAGTTCCTTCTCAATATTAAATAGTATATCGTCGGGGCTCCTGGGTGGCTCAGTTGGTTAAGCGTCTGACTTCAGTTCAGGTCATGATCTCACGGTTCATGAGTTCAAGCCCCACATCGGGCTCTGTGCTGATGGCGCAGAGCCTGCTTGGGATTCTGTCTTTCCTTCTCTACCCCTCCCCACTTGTGTGCTCTCTCTCTCTCTCAAAATAAATAAACTTAAAAAAAAGAAGTGATTTTCTTTGTTTTCTACCACTGACCTTTTCTGGTTCTTGCACAGTCTCCCCTAGACTCTCCAGCGTGAGCCCTGATGCTAGCTCAACTATAGCTTTGCATGTTTACTGTCTACTTACTTGTGAATAGAAACAGAATTCTTTGTTTTCTAGCTACTCTGCAGGTGAGTTATGGGTGGTTTTATGCAGTTAAAAAATATATATATATATATTCAGATCATTGGTGAAGAGAGATTTAGTTCTTCCTTTCCAGTTTAGATGCCTTTTATTTCTTTTTGTTGCCTCATTTCTCTGGCTATACCTTCCAGTAAAACGTTGAATAGAAGTGGCAAAAGTGGTTGTCCTTGTTTGTTTTGTGAAAATTATAAAAGGAAGCTCTTTTAGAATGGAGTCAGGGGCGAGGGCAGCAGGGGAGGCTCACAGCCTACCACGTGTCCTCTATTCCAGATCCATGTCCTCAATTCCAGATCCGACAGGAAGACGGTGGGGCTCTCACGAGGATGCCGCTTTCTTTACTACTTTCCTACCGGAGCAAGAGGAAGGAAGGTCCACCCCTCCTCGGCCCCATCCCCACTGCAGCCCAGCCCCGAAGTCACAGCTCAGCCAATGAGAAACCACTGCACTTCCCACTTCCAGTTTATTCCAATGGACTGTTTGTTTCTGGCAGCCGCTCCCAGCTCCTCCCTTTCCTGCAGGACTCGGTGTGCTTTGCTTTTGTTCTGCAGAACAACAGCTTTCTGCTGTTCCCAAATAAAGCCATTTTGCAGGTAAAATAACTGGCAGTTTTCCTTTTAAAGTTAACATTTTGCTATTTGTCCACTATATTTTCCCTTTCGTCCTGGGATCCTGATCATATGTATGTTAGGCTTTTGATGGGTACCCTCTGTCTCTTAATTTCCTTTCCGCATGCTTTGCCTTCTGTGCGCCATCCTGGGTAATTTCTTCAGCTGTATCTTTCAATTGAATAAAGTCTCTCTGGCTGTGTCTAATGTCCTACTAAGTCTTTCTTTGATTTTCAAACTTCGATAATTCTGTTTTTCTTTCTTTTTTTTTTAAATTTTTTTCCCCAACGTTTCTTTATTTTTGGGACAGAGAGAGACAGAGCATGAATGGGGGGGGGGGTCAGAGAGAGAGGGAGACACAGAATCGGAAGCAGGCTCCAGGCTCTGAGCCATCAGCCCAGAGCCCGACGCGGGGCTCGAACTCACGGACCGCGAGATCGTGACCTGGCTGAAGTCGGACGCTTAACCGACGGCGCCACCCAGGCGCCCCATGTTTTTCATTTCTAAAAGTAGTGTTGTTTCCCCAGAGCTGCCTAGTAATTTGGGGTAGTTTGTCATTTATTTTTAAAGTAGGCTCCACACCCAAGCAAGGCTTGAACTCATGACCCTGAGATCAAGAGTCACATGCTGTATGGTCTGGCTCCCCTCTGCTCACGTGTTGTCAAGTTGGTTTGTTCTCTTGCATGTTTGCTAATGTTTATGATCTTATCACTGCGATTTGTGGGGATCTTGGGGACCTAAACTGGGAGTGCTGTCTTCTAGAGTGGGCTCGAGAAAGGTTCTCCCAGATGTCAGGATGTGCCTGAATGCATTTGGTTCTCCTTGCATTACGCTCAAAGCTTAGTCTCCTACTAACACTCATATAAGCATTTTCCTGTAGGAAAGGTCCTCCATTGTATATTTTCTCGTATTTTACCTCTCTGTTCTGATTTAAGCTCATTATTGTCAAGTAAAAGCTCATGGGTTTTTTGTTTTGTTTTGTTTTGCTCATGTTGGCGAGGAGGCTGGAGAGTCCCCTATCTTCTCTGAGTGTAACAATGAGGTACGAAGTATGGACTATACACGATACAGCCTTTTTATCGTGGTGATATGTACATAACACACCATTTACCATTTTGACCGTTTTTAAGTGTACAATTCAGCAGCGTTACATCCATTCACAATATTGTCCAAGTATCACCACCGCCCATATCCAGAATTCTTTATCTTGCAGAACTGAAACTCTGTACCCACTAACCAGTAATGTGCCATTCTCCTCTCTATGAACTTGCGATTCTAGGTACCTCATTATAATTGTTAATTTTATGTGCCAACTTGACTGGTTCATGAGGTGCCCGGATTGTTGGTCCAACACTATGCTGGGAGTGTCTGTGAGGATGTTTTGGGATGAGATTAACATTCAAATGATAGAATGGGTAAAGCAGATTGCCTTCCAATCAGTTACAAGCCTGAATAGAACAAAAACGCTGACCTTCTTCAGAATAAGAGAGAATTCTTCCTGCCTGACTGCCTTTGAACTGGGACATTCGCTTTTCCAGCTTTGGGCCTCAAACTGAAATATCAGTCCTTCCTAAATCTTGAGCCTGTTGGCCTCCAGCCTGGGATTTACACCGTCAGCTCTCCTGGGTCCCCAGCTCACTGCTCACCCTGCAGATCTTGGGACTTGTCAGCCTTCATAACCGTAAGCCAATTCTTTACCATAATCTCCTTATACACACGCACATTCTACTGGCTCTGTTTCTCTGCAGAACCCTGACTGACTAATACACTCATATACATGGAATCATACATTTTCCTTCTGTCTAGTCTGTTTCATTTAACCTAATGCGTTCAAGGTTCATCCATATGGTAGCAGCTTTCAGAGATATACCCTTTTAAAATGTCCTGAAATATGTATTATCTATACTCTGGTCTACTAAACTGCCAGCAGCAGAAGTCTAATCCAGCACCGGGGGATCAGGGAGTTCTCCCTGGAGGAGGAGATGATGTTTGTCTGAGACTTAAAGACCGAGCCAAGTAAAAAGGGCAATGGGAAGTGCCTAGGAAAAATGTTCTAGGTAGAATAGACAGTATGTATAAAGTCCTAGTATGAGAAAGAACATGCTGTTTTAAGAGACCTGAGAGTTTCTTAGTATGGATGGACCTTAGAGAGCAAAGGAGCAAGTGGCAAAAGGCTATATGAGAGAGACTGGTAAGGGCCGCACCATGATTAATTCTTGATGAAAAAGAAAAGAGATGATACAGATGAACTAGTCATTCTCTCATTAGTCATGGGATAGCAAGACTTTTGTCATGTTCTCTAATTAGCAAAATTTGTTGACTTATGCAGGAAACCCACATCAAGAAGGAAGATTGGGGGCACCTGGGTGGCTCAGTCAGTTAAATGTCTGACTCTTGATTCTGGCTCAGGGTATGATTTCAGGGTTTGTTAGATCGAGCCCCGCATCAGGCTCTGTGCTGACAGTGCGGAGCCTGCTTGGGATTCTCTCTCTCCCTCTCTGCACCTTCCTGTTCATTCCCTTGCTGTCTCTCCCTCTCAATCCCGAAATATAAATAAACTTAAAGAAAGAAATAAACTTAAAAAAGAAGGAAGATTGTCTGGGTCATGTACGTTAAAGGTCAATGAGGCTTGGGAATTGACGTTTATGTTATGGGTGAGGATACAGACATCATTAAACATTTGGCAAATAACTCGCATTCTTCTTCACCCCTCTGATTCCTGCCATCTTCCTGAATGACATCAACATCCAGGAGGGTAATCAACTTTTGGCTCTAGTCTGCCCTTTCCTGGGATTGTACATCCTTCCTTGGAGTCACTGTGTCCTCCCGAAATGTCTTCCATCGTGTCCTATTACCACAGATACTCAGTAAAGTCTATCTTGAAAGTCTGATCATGTATCCACCTTGTTATCTTTATAAATGTCAAGCTCTAGGAAGAGTTTTGTGCCTTTCCCAGGAGACCAGCATACCTTGACTTTGCCATTGTGAAGAAACAGAGCCCAGTTATGGCCATCTTGACTACTGGAAACGAGGAACTCCTTCACATACATGCTGGTAAGGAGTGATTTCACCCCCTGGGTGGCTATTCCTGTGACTTTCATTGTTTTCTGGAAGTCCACTTGCAGCCACTCTTTTGGATTATTTGCCTGAGGAAGGTAGGTAGAGTAGTATCGTTTTGGGTACCATTTGTTCCCAGAAATCCCCACAGCCCTCCCTCTTCACCATGTCATAGCAGATATCGCTCTGCATTTAAATAGTCTCTCCATCAGTCTCCCTTATTAGGCTCGAAGCAACTTGAGGGCCGAAAGTTTTCGTGATTCCGCTTTGTATCCTCAGGGTCTCCCACTTGATAGGTGCCCAGTAAATGTTTGCTAAATGAATACGTGAGCCATATAGAGATGGACTAGAGTATTACCAGTTTGGCAATGTGCTATACCACCTGTTTTGTTTAAAGTAAGCCCCTGCAAGGAGCAGAGACCATTCATTGCATTCATCCTCCTAAAACTAGTCAGTGACTGAAAATCCCAAATTCAGTGGTTCTGCAGAGAAGGCCAATTGTTGATACTTCTCCATAAAACTGTACTTCGGCTTACTACAGTTCTTTCACAGACACCAGCCCAGTAATGCTCATAGAGATTCTGCTTCTAGGAGGTTTGATTAGGGATCATTTCCCCCAATGAACGCTGTGTGAAATCACACGGCACATCTGCAAAGTAACTGGGGGAGTTTTCCCCAGAGGCAACCATCCTTGACTTTCCTTCCCTTTTGGGAACAACCAGGTGACAGAAATGCCTTAAAGAAACAGTCAAGGACTTTCCCTACTCTTTCCCCACCAGTACCCCCTCCTGCGCTTTGGTTACATGGCAGACCTGCCTCTTACCTGAGGCCTCCAGGCATTCGTCCTCCCCTGGAGGTGCAGCCGGGCTTGTGAAGGGGACCAAGTGCCAAACATGCTGTTTAAGTAGGACGAGGCGGTGACCTGTGCGTCTGATATTGCTTTACTCTCCATTCCCAGTGGCATGCTGCAGCCTCGAAGAAATTACAGGGGAATGTAATCACAAGGAAAAGATGTAGCCTCGGTTCTACCGGCCTGCGCCCAGTGATCCTCTAGGGCTATTGTCACCATGATGTCATTTCCTGGGCATAAACCTTTGCACAGATTCTGTTGCTGTTAACATGCCCCTAGTTTTCTGGTCAGCTCTTCTCAGTTCTGTTTGACTTTGATTTGCCTTGTTAAGCACACCTTGGGGGGTAGCTGCCCCTGGGGAGTCGCTCCCCCCCCCGCCCCCCGTTAGCATGCCCAAGCCCTGGGTTTGCTCAGGACTCGGCTGGTTTAGCGTTGATAGTTTCTGATCTGGGAAACCCCCCTGCTCTTGAGAACACTATGACAGTTAGTCATCCTACCCATGGTTGGGAGAGGGAGGGATACAGGATAACTTGGCACTCACTGTTTAAATCACAGCCCATCAACTCCATGCGGAGAGTGCTGCGGATGCTGTAATGCGTTGGGTGCAAACGGATGTACCGAGCAATAATCGGAGGGTTAAAAATATTGTGTTTTATCCCAGATGAATCCACATTGCCAAAGAACACCTGTAGGGAGGGAGTAGCTTAGGTACATGGAAAGTGGAGTCAGAGTAAAAAGCAATTCCTCCCAATCACATCTTCCTTCTAATTTTGCTTTGTGCATTTCTCAACAGCATCCAACACTCAAAGCTATCCTGGCTAGACACATGTTAAAATGGAATTCATGAAAGCAGAAAACACCAGGAGGAAGAATGGAACAAGGGACATTAACTCTGGGCAGGTGAAGTAGTCTTCTATTTTCAGGGTCCTATGAAAGGCTCATTAAAGTTGAGGGCAGAGGCAGCAGTGAGAGAGTGCTGGGAGTCAGGACTTGGCCACATGGGCCTCAGAAGAATCTTCCAGGAATGTGTGCTGCGTGTATGTGTGTGTGTGTGTGTGTGTGTGTGTGTGTGTGTGTGTGCGCGCGTGACCTGTGAGGCTTTAATTAATTGTTTCTTGTGTCTGAATTCATGAGATACATATTAACATCCAACATGTGGTGTTTAGGACCTTGACATGTGTAGCTTCCAGAAGACAGTACCGGGCATATTTAAAGTAAAAGGAACACAGTTTGAGAAATATGATAGGAATGCCTATTCAAAACGCCTAGATTTAAACCATGGCATACAGTGTAAAGAGAGTTGAAAATTATCTCTTGCAAAACACCTGGGATTTGTTTCTGCTTGAATACACTAAAACAGGAATCAATGTAAGTCTGTTATATAATCACACATCATAGTTATACTATTATGGGGCATGTAAGAAAATTATTTTGCCTTGTGACAATTTTTCCTTCCTGTGGGATAAAAATAAAATATTAATAAATTTATAACATTGTCCCCAGAATCATAGAATTATTTTTGATAAATATATCTGCATTTTTTACTCAATCCTTGTGTCTTGATTGTAAACCTTAGGGACACAAGGTATTAAATCAACAAATGGCTAATGACTACACAAATCCTAGATTCCATTTATTATGTGCCAGGAACTGTGCTACGTGGCTTTACTGGTGAATTCTACTAAATGTTTAAAGAAGGATTAATGCCAATCTTTTCCAAGCTCTTTTAAAACATCCTAACTCATGCTATAAGTTACGCATTACCTTGATACCAAAGCCAGACATATACACCACAAGAAAAAAATCACACACCAGTATACATTAACAATTTATATGCAGAAATCCTCAAATAATTTTAGCAAACTGAATCCAGCAGCACATTATAAACATTACATTTTTTTTAATTTTTATTTATTTTTGAGAGAGAGAGAGTGCGTGCACATGAGCGAGGGAGTGGCAGAGAGAGATAGAGACACAGAATCTGAAGCAGGCTCCAGGTTGTCAGCACAGAGCCCAACGTGGGGCTCGAACTCATGAACCGTGAGATCGTGACCTGAGCCGAAGTCAGGCGCTTAACCAACTGAGCCACCCAGGCGCCCCTCCAACATTTTCTGACAAACGACACTCAGCAAACTAGGAATAGAAGGGAAATGACCAAACATAATAAAGGGTATTTATGAAATACCCATAACTAATATCAGACTCAATGGTGGAAGACTGAAATCTTTCCACCTAACATCAGGAACAAGACCAGAATGCTTGCTTTCACTGCTTCTATTCAAGATCGTAACAGAATTCATAGCCAGAGCAGTGATGTAAGAAGAAATAAAAGGCATCTAAATTGGAAAGGAAGAAATAAAACTATCTCTATTCTCAGATGACATAATCTTACATATAAAAAAAATCCAAAAGAACACACAAAACACTAACAGAGTTAATAAGTGAATTCAATAAAGTAGCTGGGTCTGAGATCAATGCACAAAAATCAGCTGTATGTCTGTATAGTATCAATGAAAAATATAAAATGAAATTGACAACGATTCTATTTCAAACAGCATCAAATGGAATTAAATACATAAGAATACATTTAGCCAAGGACGTGCATGACCCGTGCACTGAACATTCCAAATCATTGCTGAAAAAAATTAAGGAGGACCTAAGTCAGTGGAAAGGCATCCAATTTTAGTGAATTGAACATTTAAAATTGTTAAGATGGCCATAATATAGATTCAATATAATCCCTATCAAAATCTTAATGATCTTTTGCAGACGTAAAAGCCAATCCTAAATTTATATGGAAATGCAAGGGACAGACACAGCCAAAACAATCCGGAAAAGAACAAAGCTGTACGATCCACACGTGCCACTTTCAAAACTTACTTCAAAACTACAGCAATCGTAAACTGTGGTACTGGCATAGGGGGAGGCATGTAGGTCAATGTTTTTGAATTTACAGTGAGAAATAAACCCATAGATTTATGAATAGTTGATATTCAACAAGGGGGCCCAGACCGTTCAATGGAGGAATGAGCAATCTCTTCAACAAACGGTGCTGGGAAAACAGAATATTGACAGAAAAAAGAATGAACGTGGGCTCCAGTTTCACACCACGTATGAAAATGAATTCCAAAACGGATCACAAACCCAAACGTAAGCGATGAAACTATGAAACTCTTGGAATAAAACATAGATATAAATCCCCCTGGCTTTAACTACACAACAGTTCCTTACATATGGCAGCAAAAGCGCGGCCACAAAAGAA